>NW_008600773.1:54855-55891 GCF_000691845.1 Merops nubicus
AAAAAAAAAAAAAAAAAGGGAAAAATTTAAAATCCAAATATCAGTAAACAACTGATTTGGGTGTCAGCGAGAATGAGATCTATATGCTTGTAGCCAGTCCTTAAAACAAAGCTGTACCTAGATACTCCTGCATACCCAGCTAGGCATTTGCATGGACTGATCATATACACAAGCTGCTGTCTCACCACAGCTACTCTGTGCTTGCATATGTTAAATGACATCTTAAGGAATCAGCAGTTGAGTAGACAACTCATGGATCAGGACACAAAATTAAAAATCAGTGCTAGCTAGAACGGAAAAACCTGCTCTTCAAGCACTTTCAATTTTTACAGAACTTTTTTATATTACCAGAACACCTACAATATTCAAATGGAACCTATGCTTACTATGCAGAAATAATTGATATCCCGAAAGAAAAAAGTTACAGTTTATGTTAAACTTCCATATAACACACTTTCTCTACTGATTTCATTCAACTCTGCTACAAAACAACAGTGATATCAACCTCAGGCAGATAACACCCAAAGTGCAGACAATCACAGAAACCAGTTGTAGTGAGAGAACTGTGGAGCACTCGATTTCTTGACTTTCTGCTACCTCTGCTCTCACGGGGTCAACCGCAAACAAGTTCATAATGCAGTTGGCTTCAGCTACATGTTTCATCCTTTCAAATCCTGAAATGCACTGCACACATTGAAGGCGGGATCTTCATAAGCTGATAAATTGGTTGTATAAACAAGTAAGCTTTTGTCAAGTCTTCTACAGGTACTTGACAGATGAAAACTTGACAGTGACAAGTTCTAACTCCCAGGCTATGCTTGCACTGTTCAGTGAGAGAAAAACTGATCTCCTCCACCTTTTCCAACAGTGCTAACATATTCTTGTCCCCACATTCCAGCAACCTTGAAGACTTTTGTGGCCATGGAAACAACCCCAAGATTAGATTAAAATATTCAATTAGAAGTTTCAGCAATTTCTTTGTCTCTTTCAGCTTCATTCAAATCTTCTCTTCTGTCCATAAAAAGCACTGCTGAAC
>NW_008600773.1:55922-58340 GCF_000691845.1 Merops nubicus
CCTCATTACAAGTCAATCATGTGGTAGAAAACTAAAACTATGGAAACACTTCCACAAAAGAGTCAAAATAACAGTGGAAACAACTGGGAAAAGATGCCTTGGCAAGATTAGAGAGATCGATGTTCGGCCATGCCTGACTTTCAGATAATGGGTGCTATACTTGATTTTCAACATTTACTAATTTAAATAAAAATATACAGAAAGCAATATGGTACATAAAAATTCCTGAGTAGCATTTATTTGATGTAACTTTTGCCAGTTCTGAGAATTTTTCATCTCTACATAAAATTCAGTACTGTTAATGATCAAACTTCCCCTTGTAACTAACTACCATTCCCCAGTCTGTGTTTTATAGTACAGTATTTTTTGAGTACTGTCTACTGATAAAACTAACGATTATAGATGCCCATGTAACTTCAAAGTTTGTTGAAAAGAACCAAGGGCAAGAACTACACAAGAAAATACATAGATTTGGAGCTGCATCTCAAATGGTCAACACATAATTAAGCCTCTCCTTGGGTAAGTGAAGTAGAAAGCAGCAGGTTTCTAATTCAGTTTGTATTAATTAACATAACAGTCTCCTTACATAATGACAGATTAAAAAAAAAAAAAAAAAAATCTATCCACTTCAAGAGATAAGCTGACTACAACAGAGGTAAACCTATTCAGAGCTAGGTAGGTAGCCACATTACGTATCCTATGTGGTAATCTGCTTGTGGCCTCTTCCCTGCCAGAGGGACTCTTAAATCTTGTTCTGTAACGTGAATACATTCAGAGGAAAAGCTTCACCTCCCTGAAAGACTCATGTGGCCAGCACAGTACGTGTGACTGTAATGCACATGACATTCTCATCTATGGGAACATCCTCAAAAATATCTACTGAGCAGACATACAGGAGTGTAATGTATTTAAAAACACCTATTCTGAAACTATAAAGAAAAGGAAAAAAAAAAGCCACCTAATGCACATAAAACCTCTGAATTTTGAGAAAAAGGAATGTAACGACAAAAAAGCGCAGAAGGGGACACGACTGCTTTTGAACATGCAGAATTCTGCAATTTTAGTGAAACAAAGAATTCTATTCTTTTTTCCCCCCATAGTAAACACAGAGTTAAATGCTAAGAATATCACTTACACTTTCTAAAGACGCATTTATATGAATGACAGAACAGTATCTCGTTACCAGGACGGGAAAATCTTGAGCTTTTTGAGGAATTTTTATAGGACAGGCAAATAAACTAAGGACACTTCACATATAATTGTGTTATACTAACTTTAAAAGACTATACTGGCTGGGGCTTTTAACCTTTTAATTTTAATTTAGTTCCTATCTTCCTTTGGCATGAAAGTAGCAACACCAAAAAAGACATATAAACAAACTGGTGCAAAATTTCTATTCAGACAACATCTTATGAATATGGCAGACAGGGATGCCCTTAAAGCAACATTGCCCATACTTCAGTAAGAGTTCTCAAGCAGTCACAAAATTCTTACTCCTCCAAGGTCTATATGCTGCTGCTGCAGTGGCATAAATGGTCTTAAGAAACAACTTCTGGAAAGGTACTACTTCAGATCTACCTGTCCCTTCACAAAGTTTTTAACCAAATCAGTAATTATATTCACAAATCATTAACAATGCAAGTAATTAAATATTTCTCAATAAGTGCTAGGACAAGATTAGATAATTCAGAGGATTAAGATGTGTGCTAATGCTGAAATCTGATAAATGGCAACTATCCCTTGAAGTAGAGCTTTCACTCACATCTGCAAAGTCATCACTGTCTGTGAAGATAATTCCAGTCTCATTCTGCTCTCCTGACAAAGATTACTCTAATCATCCACTGCTAGAGTCACTTCTCTCTCAAAGTGCATTACACAGCCAGCAGCTGTGCTACTTTTACTGATTCTGCAAGGTCAACAGGCTTTTGTCTACTTTTACCTACAAAATATGGTTTTCAGTCTCAACTCTTCCATTTCATCTTCCAACTTACCAAGGTCAAGATTTTTGACAGACATCCACTTTGATGTACAGACTGCAACTCCATGACACCTACCTTCAAAACACATCTGCATGGACTCTTATCTCATTCTTCTGGCTGAACTGCTAACCTTGTGCTTTTTCAGAAGCATAAACATACAACATAGTTCTAACACCAGCTATACTATTTTGTTCTTAAAAGCTCTCATATCTGATCAACGTCTATATTAACTACCAAAACACTATCTACAACATTAATTCTTCTTTATACCTCATGTTTCACTCCATCCTAAACTAGTCTCTCCTTTACTCATGCATTCTACTTCTCCAACAAGGAACTGGATAGATTTTCCAAAACACTTATCTGGAAGGTCTTATCTAAGCTTACAGCTCTATTCTCTTCTAAAAGGACTATGACAAGACAAAGGTAGTCTTTCCCT
>NW_008600773.1:58371-59067 GCF_000691845.1 Merops nubicus
TTCATGAAAAACAACTGTTAATATCCCAAAGTAACTAAGTCTTGCTAAGATTCTTCCAAGACCTGTTCACCATCCTCCCATGTGCCAGCTATCTGCCAAATAGAGGAGTATGTAACCCCTCACGAATCAGTAAATTTCCTGTAGTACCTTTAAGGCCATCGATGGAATGCACAGATGGAATATATGTTATCATTTTACAGTTGACCAGCTTTCTCCAAGACAGATTAATCTACTGGTACATCACATCAAAGTGTAAACCCATGTATATAAAGCCTTTAAAAAAATATTTCACTGAGGTAAAAAAAAAAAAAAAAAGCTTGTGGGGATGTGGCTACATCATCCAAAGCCTGAAATGTCACATTATAAAATAGGGAAAATAAGAAAACAAGTTGTCTGTTTTTACAGCAGCTGTTATCAGGGCTGTGTCTGTGAGTAAGCAAAAATAAGTATTGCAACTTCTGTTTTAAAAGCACTACCTTTCCTTTTCTAAGCAACTATGACAGCATACTTTGCTTCCAGAATATTTAACAATAGCATATTAAATATCTAAGAAGCAGTTACTAGCTATAAAGCAATTCACTATGTCTTTATTTGGAGTCCCAACTGCACATTGGGAGTGGTACAGTTTCTTATAAAAACCCCAAATAAGTCTCATTTTGGGGGGGGGGGGGGGGGGGGAAGGGGGGAGAAGACATG
>NW_008600773.1:59098-69519 GCF_000691845.1 Merops nubicus
GGGGGGAAAGGGCGAAGAAGACTTGTATCAGCTGTATCAGTCAAGAAGACTTTTTTTGAGGTTCTTAGGTATTCATTCTCACCATGCTTAAGACATGTTCAGGTCACAGGCTTATTTTGAAGTCATGAATTTTATTCAAATACATAACTATTTCCCTTACCTACAGTGTACCAACTTGCATCTGTCAATTTGTTGATAACTGCTTCCTGGTATGTTCCATCTGGATTCTTCACTTCCACAACAGTTCCTACCTAAAATACAGAAGCCAGTTAGCACTGGAGAGTTTCTAAAGAAGGCAAAGAAGTTAATATTTTTGTATTCAGCAAACAGTTATTTCTAGCCTATTTCTAGTAAATACACCATACCATTCCTGTTTCACCTCAATACATTTGTATACCTCAAAACTTCTTTCTTTCATTTCATTCCTCTAAGATAAACTAACTAGCTGAGCTGATTATTTCCTGCCAGCAGGTGGGGAACAAGAACCAATTTGAGTGATGTCATTCTCTTGTATAAGAGCTTGCCCATGAAATCCTCCAGCTGAGTTTTCCACAGCAACAGTCACTAACAATCTGAGCCAGCCAAACTTCTTAGCTTTAAGTCCAAAAAGAACAAAGAGGCTTGCATCAGCCTGTATGCTGCATCCCCTTTAACTACAAAGAAGAGAGGTTAACATGAAGAGTATGTTAACTCTAGTTTTGCAGCATTACCTTTTATGCTTTGTGATCCTATCTGAACCATGCAATAAACAGAACCTTCTACTTTGACCCCATACTGCATATACACATTTATGTCAAATACTGCAAAAGAACACTTTTCAAAGTGTTAGCAAAATATAAACCAAATTCATTACCTTTAAGGGACCTTTTATGTGATCATCCTGTACTTCCACTGTTGAAGAATCATGTCTGAAAGTTACCTAAAAAATATAATTCAACTGACAGTCACTTGATACAATTGAGCAGCATAAGCACATTGCAGAAGTCAATAGCCCTTCTCTTATTCTCATCTGACAGTTAGTCACCATAATCACTCCACTTGCTGAAAACTCTTCCATTCATGTATTTTAGAAATATGAGGAGACAATTTCTCAGTCATCAAAACTTCTGAAGTATTTTTTACCTTTCAGAATAGAACCACTACCTCTAAAGGAAGTGAGATACAACAGTTTACTAACAATGTTTAATGATTCAAAATTATCTGTGCTGTTCTCCTAATTATTTGAATTGTCCTGTTCTAGAATCTCACAAAGAAAGAATGAAGTTTCAAGAGTTCTGAACATAAACAATTTTTAAGAAACATTTATACTTCAGTGCTCTGAAATCAAACAGTTTTAGCACCTATATCTAACCCCATATCGTGGGGTTTGACAGGTTTTTTTCAGCCTATTAAAGCCTATTTCCCTCACTCACTTTTGAAGGACTCACACCAAAAAAGTACAGGACATTGCTGCCAGCTGAACAAAATGAACCACTCAAATAGCCTTTCCGTTCCTGTCAGCCTACCCTGCACCTTGCTAGTTAACTGGAAGTAAATGCACACACAGTTGCTTTTCAGTCTTTCAAAACTAAAGTAAGCAAAACCTGTAAGTATTTTCAAGTATTTTCCCCATGTCATTGGCTGTGTGTCTTGTACATATGCTGTCCTCAGGAAAAAAAAAAAAAGGTCTGAAAGTTCAAACTTATTCCTAAGTTATCTGTATCCAATGCTACAGATATTCACCATTCATTTCACTGAAAATTAACCTGGTCATGCTGAAAGTCACAGGATCCTATCACTTACACTTGAAGTTTTATTCCACTATGGCTTTAGAATTCAAGGAAACTGGGAAAATGAAAAATTACATTTTATGTATGTTATTAACACACAGAGATGATGTTCTAATGTTCACCAGAACACACATACTTGTTTTAAGTATATGTTGTCTTACTTAGTATTCACAATAAGTAAGAATGTAACATGAGATTCAGCCATGTAATAGTAACTCTCAACTAAAGGAATTCTACATTAAACTCAAGGACTTGGTTCACAAGTGTACCCAAGGTTATGTCCTCACTGTTCTTGAGAGTTTCTCCTTAGCACACAACGTTCAGAACAACATTTTGTAACACCAATTTTCCTACTTAGTGTCCTCAGGAGGAGTTTAAGGAGTTCTGTAAACCCCGAAAGGAGCAAACAGCTGAGAACAGCATCTACAACCAGGACCAAGGAGAGCCCACTTCGACTGCCTGATTAGAAAACAAATGTGCTAAAATGGACTAAATACTGCCTTTCCAGGTGCTGCTTCATGAAACAGTCATCTTGTCCATCTTCTGTTAGAACCACAGCAGTACATACTGCTGTGCAAGTATGTTCTTTTTAGAGCTGCATCATCCCACTCACTGATGGCAAATCCTGTCCAACAGACAGACAAAACTCATACTTTGTAACCTGAAAGCCAGACAATGGATTCAAACTAAGAACTGAGCAAAAGACTACCCTTGTGAACTTCTGCCTGACAAATATAGGTATTTATTCCTCCCTTTTGGGGGATTTATCTCGAAACCAAAAGTTCCATTCAGATGCAAAATAATCAGAAACCTGTGTTCAGTATTGGCTCATATGAAATATCTAGAATATCAATTCTTATTTAGAGACATCTGGTTTTATTTACTTTATGTAATTATCTTAAATGTATTTTACAGCAAAAAGGATCACTATGCAAAACCACAAGCCCAGCCACAATGTACTACTATGATGAAAGGTAAACAAAGCAAATTGATATTGTGTATTCCAGAATGGGCTTTCTTTTTAAAGATGTCTGCAGAAAGACTCAAAGCCCCAAGACAAGTTTTTTGATATCAAGAGTTTTTGCTTCTTGAGATATTAATACATACTCCAAAAATACTGGTTATTGACAGAAATATTCGAACTCCAAACTCAGTGTGACACCACCAACCTTTCTTGAAGCTGAGAAAAGTGATGTCAGTATTTGTTAGTGTGGGTTTTAACTCCCATAGCATTCGTCAGCATGGACCCTTTCCTTCTCAGGCAAAAGATTAAGACATTCAGCATGTTATCAACCTGTTTAGACTCAGCCGGCATCTCCCTTTTCTTCACCATCCTCTAGGCTCTATAAAGCAGATGCTTCACTTAGTTCTGTTTAATGAAGACCCCACACATGCCAACACTTTTCTGAAACTTCTGTGGAGGGTGCCCAAACACAAGTGGATGTGGATGATGGTCCTATTCGTTTCAGGAGACAATGTCAAAATAAATGGGCTTAAATAGCTAAGAAAGCTATAACATATCTTATGAAGATGAAGTGGACTACCACTCTTCTAACACCAAAACTCTTGAGTTTTCCTCAAATATGTACTTTCTACAACACTTTTCACAAGTCCAGGCAAATATTAAGTCTTACTTCTTTCCATGACAAAGTGTGCAATGCAGTTATACCGTTAACGTAAAATTCTGTACCATGCACAGAATCTGGCAAAGACTGCCAATCCAGTGAAATACAGTACCTATGGATACTGAAATTATAAATACGTAGCACTGCCATAAAACCGAATGAAGTTATTAAATTATACTGGTGATGGAAAAGCTATTACAAAAGTATACTTCAAAATAGTCTAAAAAGCAGAATCTGACAGAAGAAAGCAGGTAAAAGAAGATGCAATTAAATATACTTTACTTGCCTGAAGATTACATACTTCATATTGAAAAAAAAAATATTGTTGCTATCTTCCTTTCTCAACAGAGCATCTAGTTATAAAACTTAAATGAAAACTTCAAACTAAAACTGATGTTAGGAAGTGAATTGACTTTCCTTTTCCTCTAGTAGTCCTAGGTGAATAGGGCATAAAATACACCAGGGCCAGAAGAAATTGTTAGACAGGTGAAAAAAATACATAGTAGATAAACCACCAGAATTCCAGACAAAGTGCACCTGATAATAAGAATCCTGTTTAGAGGTAACACTGGGGAAAATCTGCATATGCCAGAAAGAGATGAAAAGGTTTTTAGAGAAAATCAAGGGATCACTGTTAAGTTTAGGGATTATACATTCCTAGTGGGGGAAAAAAAAAAAAACAGAAACACCAACATGTAAAAAGGTATTGTTACTGCACTCACACAAGAAAAAAATGCTCAACCACAAATAAAATTACTTTACAAAGCAACAACAGTACTGGGGCTTCACTGTCCTAAGCTATGCAGTAACAGTGAAGACACACACACAGACTTCAACACACAGGGCTTTAGGCACAGCCTCCACAAAAAAATTAAGAGCAACAACTCTATTCCATTTCAAGATCTCTGTGCAAAAACCTTGTAATGACCAAATTACAAATAATAAATCCATAAGAAAATATTTATCAGTGAAAAACAACTTTAAGTGCAAGTTACCTTCTAAGAAGATGGGCTAAAAGCCCTCTAAAGAGCTGAAAGGAGTTAAGGTTTCTCTGATCTAGACGCAATACAAACTGATACTTAACAGTTTAAACACCAATACTCAGTCACTTAAACTCAATGGTGCAGTAAAGCAAGAGACCAGCTGATGCTGTTAGGAGTTATGACTAATGAAATGAAAAGACCACTCATTTGCTCTAAAGGCTTTTTAAAGATGACAGATTTAAGACTAATATCTTCTCATTACAGTTAACATTTTTATCAAATAAGTGACAACAATTCTTCCCACCAAGGCTTTTGGAGATAGAGTGCTCTCTCCCTGATACATACTACAGGCAAAAAAACAACCATAGCATAAGGGCAGATTCAAGCAACGCATGACAGTTTATAATGGTAGCCCTTCTATAACAGGTTATCACCACTTATAATTTTCACTTATATTTACAGTAGATGCAAGTGAAAAATATTCTGCCACTGTAACTGTTGCAGAGCAACAATCTAATTTATTTTTCCTAAGTGCTTTTGATCCTTGCTCTGTTACATTTCTGTGTGAGGTTAAGAGGCAGAGCAGAAAATAGCACCTGCTCCCATATTAGAAGCTTTTAGGGCATTATCCAAACAGAAATATAAGCCCATTTTGCAGCACAAGCTTACTATATAATAAAAACAAGGCCAGACTTTGTTCTTTTTATTTCTAGAAATGATACTTTAAATTTCCAAGGGATGTTAAAATATCTCTCTTGTATTCCCTTGCCACAATTTCTATTTGTGCTGCATATAGCTTATATTGATTCATTCAGTTACTAACTAGTCATCATAAAGATAGATAAGCTCTCTTGCTTGCTGTTCTGTAGGACTCAATATGCCAAGGCTTTTTTGGAAGACAGCAGGGTTTCATCTTATTTCTGAAGCATTATCTAGTTGCTACTGCTAAATGGCAGTGACCTGTGCTCCTAAAGTAAAAGAAACCATTTTAAACCTACTTTGAGGAGTTTTAGCTACTTTCTGAAAACTTTCTCCCACACATAAGCCTATATTTTTCATATTTTGATCAATTACTTTAAGGTCAGCCTATGGCATTGAAGGCCACAAATACTGGATGTAAGCAAATGACAAAGCAGTGAATGAAACAGAACATATTTAATGGCATGGGGGTGGGGGGAACTCCTCCCCTACCAGTTTCAAAGACTGCACTGCCAGCTTCCAAGGAAAGGACAGCCTCTTCGCCGTGTTGCAGACTATAAAGAAGTTTTGTATTGTGCTATTTTGAACATAAATGACTCTTTTTTTTTCTTCCCCCAAAAAAGTTGTTTGTAGGAAAACCACATACCTTGACTTTGACAAGTCTTTTTGCTGTCTTGATCTTGGCTTCACAGAAGGCTCCTCTGTACTTGGCACTTACATCAGTGCCCACTGTGAGATAGGGAGGCTCATCAATGGCCTGGAACAGAAAGGAAAACAACTGGCTTTTAATTACTGAACACTGGCAATACAGCTGTCACGGTATCACTACCTTTTGTGGACAGGGCATTACGAAACAGCCCAATAAAACTTGACAGTGTATGTGTATCATAGCAGTAGAAACAGAACACAACAGTTCATACAACGACTACCATAAATATAATAAATTGATATAACATTTGTCTGCAACAAGCACCGCATAAGCCTCCAACCTCAGCACTGTCTGAAGACACACTAGATGTCTAGTTCAGCTGCAATGGTGAAAGCCAACCAAGTGTTCTACCTCTTCCTTTAGCTGCCTCAAGATTTCAGAGTCTCTTGAAGACACTGGCGTTTATTTCCCCTCAAATAATTAAGGCTCATTTTTCATTAGTAAGTAGAACAACTCTGGAGAGACTGTGCTTTTTCACTTTTGAATTAAGATTATATAGGTGGGTGCTCACCAGGAGAGTAGCCCAAGCAGCAGAGTACAGTGGAACAACAACAGTAGGATAAACACACAATGAAGGTTAAGGGCCCAGAAAAAAGACAAGGTTCTGTAACAAGCAACAAAGGACTAGGTGACTCCCAAACAGGGAAACCGTAATAGAAGAAGAGGAAAGTAAGTGGGTTTTGGGGCAAGAGGAGAACATTGGTCCAATTAGTATGCAGAGTGAGCTCATGGATGCTCTTTTCCTTCAAAGGAGGTCCATCTTCTCTCACCCAGTCCCTCCCAGGGTAATGTGAGGGAGAAGAGTCTAGATAACCGAATCTCCTCACTATCACTCCACAGAACACGGGTCAGAAGAGAGAAGGTGGAAGATGCCAAGCAACAGGAAGGAAGTACGTTTGCAAGCTGCCATGCAGCCCCAAACAAGACCTGGGAAGAGAGACCTAAGCCCTTGTCTAAGCCTACATCATCTTTCTGCACCCCTACAATTCAAATACATTGCACAAGGGGCAACTGTGGCACATTCAGGCTTTCTGTGGGAAGAACATGGCCTCCTTCACAGGTCTCAGACCTACTTTTTGATACTAAGGTGCTTGCACTCAGCGTCAAGGCAATTCCAACTGGCTGATTCCAGCTCAAATACATCAGAAGCAAAAGCATGCAAGTATGCCCCAGAAAGCTTCAATACAGGATTTCTCAGAAATTTAAGTTTTGCAAAACTTGAAATTGAGAGACATAAGACACTACAGTGTTAACTCCATATTAATTATTGACTCTGTTCAAGTCTACCTTTCACTTTTGGGTAATAGAAGAGATTTCAAAGAACTAGAAATCTGTTCTCCATCTGCACTGGTTAAGACCATGAGAAACATCAATGCTCTAACAAATTCCTCCCTCTTTCTCTCTGCAAGCACGGTGTGTCACTGCATGCAAAGTAGTAGGATGGATATATTACCCCAGTACTAGTATACTCATGAACACATACTTGTGCCTGTTCCAGACTTAACAGTAAAACACAACTGAGATTAACGAGGTATCTGCCAAGACTGTTTGGATTCTAAAATTCATTCCCTTCATGTTTGTCCAAGTGTAAATGTACTGCCTTCAAGGCAGGCTGCAATGCTTTTCTTACTCTACTGAGAAAGATGCTGGCTGAAACAGAGACTCAGATGGTGATAAACTGGGTTTTGCTGATTACGCGGAGTAGAGTGTACAAAGCAAGCAGTGGCTGCTTGTCATGGTATAAATTTGCCAATCGAATCCTGGGCTGCATCAAAAGAAGTGTGGCCAGCAGATGGAGAGAGGTGATCCTGCCCCTCTACTCTGCCCTGGTGAGACCTCACTTGGAGTCCTGTGTCCAGCTCTGGAGCCCCCAGCACAGGAAGGACGTGGAGCTGTTGGAATGTGTTCAGCGGAGAGCCACAAAAATAGTCAGAGGACTGGAGCAGTTCTCCTGTGAGGACAGGCTGAGGCAGTTGGGGTTGTTCAGCCTGGAGAAGAGGAGGCTCCAGGGGGACCTAATAGCGACCTTCCAGTACCTGAGAGGGGCCTACAAGAAAGCAGGGGAGGGACTATTCACAAGGGTTTGTAGGGACAAGACGAGGGGTAAGGGCTTTAAGCTAGAAAAGGGCAGATTTAGGTTAGACGTTAGGAAAAAGTTCTTCAGTATGAGGGCGACAGATCCCTGGAATAGGTTACCCAGACAGGTGGTGGAGGCCCCATCCCTGGGGACATTCAAGATCAGGCTGGATGAAGCTCTGAGTAGCTTGATCTAGCTGGAGATGTCCCTACTTATTGCAGGGGAGTTGGACTAGATGACCTTTGGAGGTCCCTTCCAGCCCAGACATTCTATGATTCTATGAAATCTGAACAGGAGAAAGCAACGATGTATCCTCCTGCATCCCTCCTGCTCTCCCCTACTCTTTATTGAAGAAACTCTTTCAGCTCTACAATGCTAATAGTCTATCACACCAGTTGATTTTCCAAACTTAAAAGAAATCATAGCATATTCAGATCACCTTAACAAGACAGACAGATCCTAGATGAGTCCACACAGATGCACCTAGCTAGAATTCTCCTATAAAAAAACACCTCAAGAGCTGGTTGTGTCAATATCAGTCTATACCTCCCTACACAGCCAAACAAATCATCTCAAAGACTAACTCATAATGGTCATTTACAGAAAATAAAAAATGATTTTTCTTCAATACTACTCAACATTAACTTAAAACAAAAAGTCTATAATACGGGGAACCAAGTCAATCTTCGACTGTTCCAAAGTTTAAGACAGATAAATAGGCAAGATAATAATCAAACTTTAAAACAGGACTTTATTATTAAAAGTATAATCACCAATATCAGTCATTACTTTATTGCTATTCTGTCTTATTTTTAGAAGTTTCTTCCAAAAAGAACATTCGTTTGAAGAATTAACATCTGTAAGAACTGATTTCTGTTACTACAACACAATTTAATTTCAATCCCTTGCCTGTATCTCCTGAAGTTACTTTTACAACTAATTCCTTTCACTGGAATTAGTATTTACCGTTGTAAATAAGAGTCATGTCCAGGAATAGCAAACGTATGGACCATTCGCTTACCACTGTAGGTATGTTTACTAAAAATACACTACTGGAATGGATTTTGAGAAGAAATATTTATACTGATGTAATAAAATTACCACTATGAATCACTATACATGTTAAAATAACCATGTAAAATCTCCAGTGGATACATACAGGAAATTTCCCTGTAATGTTATTATTCCATTGAAACACAAATTACATGCTTCTTTTCCCAAATCACTTAACTGAAATTTTGAAACACTTCCCACATTCTGACTGACAGTATCAGCTCAAAGTGATTAATTAAAAAAACTAGCACAATATGATGCATCATAGAGAATGCAAACTAGAAAAGTAAACAATAATGATCGAAGTCTGGCATTAATTTCAGATAAACCTTACCACGACTTTTGTCATTTTCTCCAACTCTAAATGAGTCACCTGTTCTCAAGCAGATTTTATTCAATTCCACCAAAATTAAGTAGAGATTAAAAATAAGTATACAGCTATTTTTAGCTTTCTGTTATCCCATCTCTGCTTTGTACTTACATAATTTGCACTTAGAACAAACATATCTTTGCCTATTTAATTTTTACATGCTTTGGCGGGATTTAGTTTTATTCTTTCTTTGCTTTTCAGTGCAAGTTACTAGGAAAAAAATAGTATGTTAGAATGCATATAAAATCTGAGAACGTAACTCAGTAATCTTCGAAAAGGTATTACAAGCTTATTTATCTTAATAAGGAGCAAGCACTGCAACAGTCTTTAAGGGGAAGATGCAACACTGGAATACTCTACAATAAAAAGTTCTGAACTTTACTGAAGACTTCATTTTGAGACAACTCCATTAGTCTCATGGTACTATCCTCAAATCTCTGGGCTGCAGTCTCAGCCTTCGTTTTGTTTTAAAACAAGATAATATGAATTTGCTTTACAAATTTTAGATCTCAACATAATCTTCTGCACTTTATATTTGTAGATATGATCATCAGCATACCAGAAAACCACTAACAAACTTCTGCTCAACAGGAAAACTGAAAAGTACGTCCATCACACACTGGGCATTCACTTTCATTTACAGTGAAATCATGAACTTCTTTCACAGCAGCTTCAATATACACCTCAGACTTCCTGTCTCTCCATGTTTCTGTGTCTCTAGGTGCTCCCTAAACATATTTCAGTTCACAGAGGAGGAAGCAGAAAGAGAAAAGTGAAGCTGATGGTCATCTCTAAGTTAGCTTTTTTATTTGTACTACTGGCAGAAGACTGGTATTTAAGATGCTCATCGAAACCACCCACCAACCAGGCATTTACGGAAGGAATCACCATTTTGTTCACACTGGTGGCCGAGGCCGAGCTACCCGAAGGAGAGTGGGCTCCGCTGGGTGGCAAGAGGAGCGAGACAACGCTCTCCAAACGCAGCCAGCCGAGCGCGGCACCCGGGAGCGCCGGGCTGCGCGCGCCCACGGAAGGGTGTCTTTGGAAGGAGAGGGTGCTCCAGCTTCGGTAAGACTGCGGGCGGAAAAGGGAGCGCAGGCAGCCAACCCCGGCTCGCTGTGGGGGAGAAGGGCGGG
>NW_008600774.1:0-7845 GCF_000691845.1 Merops nubicus
GGGGGTGCAGGGAGGAGAACATGCTGAGTGCGATGTTAACTTGCTTGAGAGAACCAGCAGAGCTGAGCAGCAGAGCGAAGGCTTTAACTGCTGCAGGATGGTGCCTTCCCCCAGCTCCAGCTGCGGACCACGCTGAGCAGAAGCAGCCAGGAGGGTGCTGAAGTTCTGCATGCCCTGGCCAGGGAGCAGGGCTGCTCTGCTCCATGCTGGGCTTGGATGCTACCCTGGCCTCATCTGTAAAGAGATAGTGCCCCAGCAGAGAGCCATCCTAGCCTAAAACAGCAGAGCAGTGTGGAAAGCAAATCCAACTGCTCTCCAGGTTCCTCGCGCTGTACCTTGCTTCTCCTTGGCGCTCTCCTGCCTGCCTAGCATGCAGTTTGCTCATCCACTTGCTCTTTTCTTTCCTCCCTCCCTCCAGCAGTGTCAGGGAGACAAGTGAAGGTTACTGTTTGGCATGTTTGTTTTTGCATTATTTATGTTGTAGAGGACAGAGTCAGACATTTAGAGGACAGTCTTAGGTCACATGTGAATCCTTCCAAATGGGACTCGATAGCACAACCAGCCAAGTAGAAAACAGACTTGGACAGCCCCATGGAGGGAGGCAGCATTTGGAAAGGGATGTTGTGTGTCTAGCTGGCCAAGGTACCTGGTAACACCACAGGTTTGCTCGTGACTCCACCTTCCCTCACTCCTTCCCCTTCTTCTTCAGACACCCCGTAAGGTGGATGCAATCCTTTTGTCCCCAGAACGAAGAAATGCTTCAATACTGCACATGCTTTCTGTCCGCAGGGCTGTAAGGAACTGGGATCTCCCCACCATCCCAGTTCCTTCCCCTTCCCTTCCTCCTGTGAGAGCAGATGGCTCCTGGGTTGATCAGATACCTCCCAGAGCACCTCCTCTATGAAGCCCCCCTGCCCGTTCCCCCTGAGGCTGCCCATTGCAAAGGCTGGTGCTGGAGCTCCCCCCAAGCAGTGCTTGTGTGTGGGACCCCCCAGCACTGCCCACTGCAGGACCCTGGCACTCATGGTAAGGATTCTTTGCTCACACTTCTCCCAGCATTGTTCCTCTCTGACCCTTACAACATGTAATAACAAATAGCTATGCCATGCCCCACC
The DNA here is from genome assembly GCF_000691845.1 of Merops nubicus. Taxonomy (NCBI): domain Eukaryota; kingdom Metazoa; phylum Chordata; class Aves; order Coraciiformes; family Meropidae; genus Merops; species Merops nubicus. The sequence continues at coordinate 1,116 of NW_008600774.1, forward strand.
ACAACGCAGCTTTTATGCCACTTATTTTCCCTATATTTTCCAGCAAAGCTAACTCTCCCTCAATTTCTTATTGAAAATGAAATGGGGACAGTACTGCTTATACAGCTGGAGATAGTGATCACCAGTGTGCAGAGACTGACTTATCAAGCAGATTCTTAATGCCATAAAATCAATGGGTTTAGAAATTCTATTATCTTGCCTCTGATAGAACACGCCAAACTAAAGAAACTTCTTGCCCTTTTTCTTTTTTTTAGAAGCACACTTAAATATAACATTACTGTGGTCCCAAAACAGCTTTCCCCGTGGTCCTCCTGTGGGTATTACACTAGAGCAAAGGACAGATAGGCTGCATGGAGAAACAGAAAGGCCAGTTCCTTTCTGGGTTCAACCAGCTCTCCTGCTACAGGGATCAGAGGCTGCTGGATCTCCACATTAGACAGCAATAATCATTCCATATTGCGTACAGGGCTCTAAGGAAATTACTGTGAGAAAAAAAAATGCAATAACTCAAATATATGGCTAGTGCAAATCAGAAAAAGCTGCATGAGTGCCTGAGAGGACTCTACAGTAGACCCAGAGAAGTGGAGCAGGTGTGGTATGTGTGTTCACAGGTCCAACCATCCGAGCAAGTAAAGAGAACATGGAAAGGAAGGTCTGTGTGGAGGAGAGAGGTCACAGAGATCAAGACACTGGCAAACGATGGGATGTTGTTGATGCTTTAGTGAAAATCAAGCACAACATGAGAAGTGAGCCAGATAAGGCATAAGGAGGGATTCAGATGGGACACAAAATAAACAGCTGAACAGCTGGATGGGATGCTAAGGACAAATCAGACATGAAACGAAATGATACTTGGGTGAAAGCCATTCAATGGGACACAAAGGACTTGCTCTTCCCTTAGATTCAGCCTCCAACTATTGACTAGGCAAATCTTAAAAATTTGTACTAGCTCCCTTACATTCCCCAGAGTGCTGTAAACAGATCCAAATGTAAAACAAAGCCTCTCCCTTCAATCTTCTTTTTTCATCTCCCTCTACTCCTTCTCCCACCCATAAAAAACAAACCAAACCAAAACAAGAAAACCCCACAACCCTCCATCAGAAAAGGCAGGTGGTGACTTGGCCTTCAGATAACAAATGTGCCAATCTGGAATTACTTTTTTTCTAGTTTGGCAACAGAGACAAGAACCTGAGGAACTGATTTCCACTCTCTGTGAGGCAGCACTGTCATTTGCAGCAGGAGGTTGCCCAGCCCCACCTGTCTCTGAGGCTGAGTGAGATGTGGTGAAGGTGAGGTGTGATGGAGGTGCTGCCATCCCCCCTGTCACCTGCAAGAAAATCCACTCCAGAACAGTAAATGCTTTGCTGTGGGACACATCCCTGGAGCCCCATCATGCATGCTCTCAATGAGTGTGATTTCATCATGGAGTAGATCCAAAAGGGTTATTTTGATCCAATTAGCCTATCACAGTAGCACCCTGCACTGTAAATTGTTCCCAGGCAATAAGCAGCACTGACTTATATGGAACACTGGCTAACAGAGGTGTGAGGATCTGAAGGCTGTGGCATCTCATGGAACCACCAAGAAACCAGCCACGGAAGAGGACAGCAACAGGCTGATCAAGACACATTCCCCGTAGCCTCACAATCCCTGAGTACAGAGGCAGTTTCTGCAGGCAGCTCCTGGAGTGCCACTTGTACGTTATTCAGCTTTGATGTGTCTCACTGCATCCACATTAAAAATGCTTTGTGATCATGAGGCTCGATTGCCACTTCCTACCCAGTGATGCAAATGTTTATAAAGAAAAGATTTTATGGCTAGACTGCTCTACACAGGAGCACCTGATTTCATTCACGAGGCTGGCAGTTTGGGTGGGGGGAGACTCAGACAGAAATCCACGTGCAAGCAGGATGAAAATCAGTCTGCCTCTCAAGACTTAGGTTTGTTCAAACTGAACAAATGACAATTTGCATCTGGGCACCTCCCAGGCTTTGCAGAACCTCAACCCCATGTCCTCTGTGATTAAAACCACCCCCTGCTTCTTCCTGGAGATGTCTTCTGAGCTGAGATCTGAGGGAGAAACCGTTCCCCTTGCATGAAAAACATACAAGTTTAAAAAGGGTCTTTGAAGAAGGGAATTTAAAGTGATGGACAAGTTCTAAAGCAGAAGCAGTCAAAGAGCAGGATCATTTGTTCTGGATATGACACCTTGCCTTGCTCTCTGTTACCATCAAAATCTTCCACACGTGTGGGAGAAAACCTCTCCCCCCAACCAGCAGCCCAGTCCCTCCTGCTGTGAGGTCACAGCCCCATCTTTGTGACACAGCTGTCTGTTGCCATGGAAGTGTTTGTGCTTTCACAAAATCAGCGCAGCAATGACTTCACAAGCAAGGTCACAGAGGAGCAGATGGGCCTGGGAAGAGGGAGGGAGGCAGACCCCTTGTTTAAACACAAATAACGGTGATAATTAATTAACCAAAGTAGCAGGGGAAATTATGAAAAACATGTGAAAGGTAAATGGATTTCTGTTTAGCTGTCTTTCCCAAGAGGCTAAATGTCTCAATTGTAGAGGGGAGATCTTTACAAGGAGCTAATGAAACAAGGACATTTCCTCTGCTTTCTTCAAGCGGATGCTCTTGGAAAAAAAATGTGAACAGAGCTCACACTTTGTCATCCTTCTGCCTTCCCTTCTCATCACCACTTGTTGACCTCAAAGAGTTCAGTAATTCCTATCAGAACCTCATGCCCCTGCACCTTTCCAGCATACAAGGGCTGTGGTGGGAACAGACAACTATTTGGGCAGGAAGTTTATTGTTCTGCAGTGGCTGAACAACAAACACTCTCTGTTTGTCACAGAATCATAGAGTGTCTGGGCTGGAAGGGACCTCCAAAGGAAACTGCTGCATGTTTATTATTCTCCTGACTGCCCAAGCCAAAGGTTTGTCTTTGGGGTTGACCAAGGTGGCCTTTTGCTTTCTCCAAACATCTAATGTTTGCATGATGAGGAATCTGCAGCCCAACTATGCCCTTACTTCCACCTCAGCTTTTGTATTTTGCTATAGCAGTGCTAGTCTTCCAATATACCTGTTGCCCAAGACAGCAGATTTCAGTCCATGAAATGGCTGAAAGACCACAAAGATCAGGGGCATCATCTCAATATGCAAACGAATCTGTGGAATACTTCTGAAGAACCTGGATGGCTCTAAGTACAATAACTGTTCCTTCTTTGTTCCTTTTCTAGACTGCTTTTGTGTCACACCTCTGGGTCAATATACACTCACCCATCTAAGATTTAAGGAGAAAGTGAGCATCTTGTGCATACTCACTTCATTGTTTGTTCTGTGAGGACAAAATTCTGCCTTTCTACCTTTCAAATGGGAGTTGAAATTCTTAAAAAAAAATAAAATTCTATGCTTACACGAAGAGTAAGAAACCTTATCAGGAGGCAAGGTGTTTTTGTGATTGGCAGTTCTTTTACACCAAAGAAGTTTGGAAGAGAAAACAGCCCAGAAACACTATTCAGACACTTTTAAATGAGCTCCAGAGAACTTCTGTATGAAAAGTGAGGGTATCCATTGGTTTTCATACATACAGTCCAATTTTTAATGCCTCCAAGGATGGAGACTCTCTGGGAAACCTGTTCCACTGGTTTAGCACCCTTACAGAAAAAAAAAGGGTGGGGATTTCTTATGTTTAAATAGATTTTCCTGTATTACAGTTTCTGCCCACTGCCTATTGTACCCTGACTGACTGTCACTGACTGTCACTGAAAAGAATGTCTCCAGTTTTCAATCCACTTTACTGTGCACTGATCAGTTTGTCAGTGAGGATCTTATGGGGGACTGCCAAAAGGTGAGACAGTGCCAAAAGGCTTTCTGAAGTCCAAGCAGACAATATGCCCTGTCAAGGTCTCCAATACACACTCATTCACTGAATTAGTCATTGCTTTGTACATCCATGCTGACTACAACCAACCATCTTCTCGTCCTTCAAGGGTCTGGAGTTGGATTCCAGGATTATTTGTTCCATCATGTTCTTCCTTCTTGAAGATAGGTATGAAACTTGCTTCCTTACAGTCTGCAGGAACCTCCCCCAGCTGCCCAGACCTTGCAGCAGCAATCTAGAGTGGCCCTTCAATGACAGCAGCCAGCTCCTTAACTATGCACAGGTACATTCATGGACTTCTTTGTGCCCAGTTTGCTTAAATAACCTGGTCCTGCTCTACCAGTGATGATTTAAGTCATCACTGTGCCAGACTTTCCCACTGCTCTCAAAGACCTGGGATTCCTGGAGGGAGATCTTCCCAGTAAAAACCAACATTAAGTACCTGAGTCATTTCCAAACCCTTTGACCCCAAGGTCCTTGTCCCATTCATCAGTGGCTCCACGTTGTCCTACACTGAGCATACAGCAAGTTTTTAGAGCAACCTTGCTGTCTGCAGGGTTAAATTAGTTGATACTACTATCTTAAAAGGAGCCCCACCTTCTACACGTCATGGTGAGGCATGCTGGTTACAGCTGTCTTTTTTATCAACTTTGCTAATACATGGTCTGGGGGTAAGTTACTGCTGCCTCCTATCAGATAATTAGCCAGTAAATCACTCAACCAACTACAAGGTATAGAGCAAGGACAATGTTTCCAAACCATATTATCAGACATTTATACTGCACTTGATCGTGAAAGACTCAGAAGATTTACATGCACCCTGTGGAATACTGGCCTTTTTTTACACCTGCTGCTAAAGTGCAACCATCTCTGGAGTGAAATGTCTGGAGGGTTTAACAGTCATGTTAGGGAATAAACTCAGCACAGGAAATTGTGCCCATGACTTCTCTATCTACTTCAAATTCCTAGAAGAGCTCAAAGAGAGTAACAGTCTAAAGTGGAATTTTGCAAGGTGAATGAAGGTAAAAAAAATAAGTGCTTCCAGTTGTAAGGTAGTTATCCCAAGTTATATTAACATGACTTTTTACAGGGTTTGCAATTAGGCAGAAAATACAGTGTTAAAAGAACAGTTCTGCAATTTATTTATGTTTTAAACTGAGTTTTAATGTACCTTTTTGGTATACGTATCTGCCACCCAAGCACTACCAAACAATGCCTCTCATTTCAGCCTGACAGGATACAACAAAACTTGTGAAAGTCACCAAGAAGAATGAAAAGTTTGAATCCTTTTGTAGTTGTTTGGTTTTTTTTTTTTAGCTTTAGTCCTAACAGGAGATGGAGCAAGATCACTGTGTGTCTCTGGGTGCCTCTGTCACCTGGAGTTAACTGAGAAACACTGTGGGTGCATCCTAGTGATGAAGTGGGAACAAAGCTAACACCCAGTTCTTGTGAACAGGCACCAGCCATGCCCAGATCTCACTTTTATGTGAAACACACACCCTTTTATGTCACATTACTTCAGAAGCATAGAATCACTTAGGTTGGAAAAGACGAAACTCAACCATAAACCTAACACTGCCAAGTTGCACTAAACCATGTCCTTAGTTGCCACACCTACAAATATTTTAAATACCCTTTTGGTTTAGAAATTTTTCCTAACATCCTAAACCTCTCCTGGCAAAGCTGAGGCCGTTTCCTCTCATCCTATCATGTTTTACTTGGGAAAAAGAGACTGACCCCCACCTTGCTACAACCTCTTTTCAGATAGTTGCAGAGAGCAATAAGGTCTCCCCTCAGCCTCCTTTCATCCAGGCAGGATATCCCACGGCACATCAAAAGGCAGCAGATCATTTCTAGGGTGTTTTGGTTCCGAGGGTGAACGTGCTATTGAAGTGACTTGCCAGGTTACCCCCACTCTGCATTGTGGAGCTGTCTGTAAGTGCACAGACTGGACTTTCTGCTGAAGATAAGATGCACACCATAGGTGCTCCACCTGCTAATGGGTAATCAGTTCACAGCTAGATCTATTTCAAAGCAACCCCCTTGAAATTTTTACAGCGAGATCCTCAGCCCTGATTTTTCAACTCTATAAATCTACTCCTACAGGTCTGATATTATTCATAACGCAGACACAGGCAAATCATTAGTCTGACTCGTTAACTTCACTATCCTAATTACAAACTTGGATAATTGTTCTTGTCTAACTGTGAGATATCGTGTGGATAAGTAAATTCCAGCGTACAAGGTGCTCTGACACTGCTGGAATCCAAGGGGTGTGTGTAAGAGAACAGGAACTGGAAGAACCATTGTGAAGAAACACAGTCAAACCAGAGATTCAAATTTTCATCTTCTATGCTCAAACAGGTCCCTAGCAACATGTTTTTAGAGGAGTGGTAGCTCTTACTTCCCACTTACAGATAAAGATGTCTCCTCCACTGGCTTCCCTCCTGATCCTTGCCCACTTTCCCCTCAGACATACCTACACATACACATACACACACTTCCTCCTGTTTGAAGAAAACCTGTTAGCCCCTCAAGCCTTTTACTTGTCTAAATTGAAGTTGTCAAGCAAAATTAATACCACCTACTTGTTGTGATGGCTTGAGATTCCTGTTTTTCCTGGTGGGTGGAGCTCTGACATCTGAAGGGAGGAGTATGTGCTGGCTTGGGCTAGGCCCAGCTCCACCTCAGGGGCAGGCCGGAATGAGGAGAGGCACAGACCTGCTCTATTCCCACTCCCCCCTGCCTGTCTTTGGGATTTCTGGCTGGAAACTATAAAAAGGGGGGGCAGGGAGGGTCTCTGCCTCTCTCTGCCTCTGCTGGGCCTCCAGCCGGACTCACGCCG
>NW_008600774.1:8216-20735 GCF_000691845.1 Merops nubicus
CCAGCTGCCGGCGGCCATCTTGGGCTCTGGGCCTGTTCTCAGCCTCCCACCGCCTCACCCCCTCAGGGCTGTTCATCCAGCAGGGTCAGACAGGGGAGCTGCAGCTCAGCGCCTGCTTTGGGAGCTTTGGACACTGATCCCTCCTTACCTTGCTGCCCCTGTCCTCTTTTCACCCTGTTAATCCCTACCCGTCTTCCTTCCTGTTCCCTCTTCAATAATATATTTCAGTTTTAATTACCTTCCAATCAGTGCAAAGCCTTTATACCCCTGCCTGCCTTTGTTTATCTCTTCACCTGGGAAAACTGAGGGTTAGGGAAGGGGGAACACAATTCTGCCCTGAGCCCTCTAAACAGAGACACCTGTAGACCAGTCCCACTTCCCTCACGCCACTACCATGAGGGAAGGCAGAAGGCAGAACGGCCAAATAAACAGGGCTGCCAGAGGTTCTTCAGCTGCAGAGGAGCTGCACTTCCTTCTGTCATGACCTCACTGTATGTCCTCATCCTTTTCCTTCCCTTTCCTATGGCAAGTGCACTGAACAACAGCTTGGAGGTTCCATTTTTTTGTTTTTCTGCTGTCCACTGCTAGGGCTATAAAATTATAGTCAAGTTCAGTTACAGGACAATCTAGATCAAATTACCATGACACAGTCAATACACTGGATTTGAATCAGAGCTCTCCCAGAATAAAAAGAGAGGTGCAGAACCCTGGTTTCCCAGCTGGAGGCACAGTATATACAAACCCTCTTTAGAAACAGGCAATGGAAGAACATTTGTTCATTCTACCCTGCATATCCTGCTGGCAATGGGCAGAGGTGATAGCAAGCACAGAAAAGGTGCTTTTAAGATATCTAGTAGAAGCTCTTTGGGAAAACTACACAACAATGACATTTCAAAACCCTGAATTCCTTCCTCTGTTAGAAATTACGTAGTGAGAGGGATGCCAGTCCTTTTGGAGGATGCTCCAGGAACAGAAGTTACAGGTCTGTTGTGCATAAATGTAAACTTTTAATTTTTCTTTATGAAGGAATGCTTCTCAGAGCTGCTACACAGTGGTTCCCATGTTTGCCAGGCTGAGACAGCTCAGTTCCCCCTTTAGCCTGTTCTTGCCATTCAAAAAGTCCTGGTGGTGACTTTTTGCATGGGCTGGTGTCACCCAATGCACCCCTGAAGTGAGACCAGTGATGCTGAAGCAGTCTGCACATCTAAGCCTTGACTTTTCACTCCACAGACTACCAAAAGACATCCAAATGATTTCAGGCATATATAAATAAACTTCCTCTGACCTCCTCAGAATATGCTAGTATCAAGTAATGATGGACTTCTCACTGCCACACCAAGGGACAGCTGAAAAATTCCCCTATTACAGTCCCCTACAACCACACACTCACAGAACCTCTGAGGCCAAGTGTAACCCCTCAAAATGGGTAGCAAAGCAAATAAACTGGCACCGAGGCTTGAGAAAATTAACAGCCTTTCTATAAAGGCCTGACATGCTCAAATCAGGAAGATACAAAACCTGGTCAAAATAATAGCTATAGGTACAGTATTTCTCTCTGTTGTTAAAAAGCGTAGAGCATAAAAACAAAAGCACAGAGAATAAAAACAAAGGAGAAAGGGAAAATGCATTTAGATAATTAGCCTTCGAGTCTTGTCTGTTTGGGTGGCTTTTATTACAGTTATAGGTCTGTCTCTGTACTAGCATAGATATTGGCTATTAACCCTATAAAGCATTTCTGATTGCTGAATATTTTGGGTTTGTTGAGCTCGAATGATGAATTGTTGTACTACTTTCCTGTGAAGTAAAGAGGCTGTGACTCAGTTTCCTAAATACAGGCAGCTCATGCCACCTTAGAGATCATAGGGTATCCTGCTGGGATGTCCTGAAGAACCCAGGGTGTGTTATATGTGCTGGCCTTCTATGGACTTCTCACCCCAGAGAGCATATAAAGAAAAATAGTTAAATTCAGTATAACATGAGGCTTGGGGCTCAGGGTGGGGGCACAGAAGAAAGTGCTGTGCCCACATGGATTCAAATTGATCTGAGTGCAACTGTGGATGTATTTTTTTTCACAGTACATCTAAAATTGAGCTAGCTCACACTGGTTTAAGAGGCACAGCTCTGTAGCTAACCCTGTAGCTACTGTGGTAGCTGTGTGCTCTTCTAGCAAATCCAGCATTTGTGGACAGCTGAACATTTGTGTGCAACCACATGTGCCCTGCTTTGACTGTTAGGAGAGATGCATGCAGTCACATTGGGAATGAAACACCAGCCCCTTTGCCTGTTGGACCACTGCACAATGCAAATCCAGGCAGCAGCAGGAGGATGCAGGTTCCCCTGCCTCTCTCCTCCCCCATCTCCTTCCCTCCTGTCGCTCAGGACGATAATGATCTGTGTTGTGGGCATTTGCTGGAAAGCTTTAAGGTAACCATTATTTTTTAGGTTGCTGGAATTGAGGTAGGCGTCAAGGACTCCAATGAATACAAATCAGCTCGGATCCAAGCAAACTCCATCTTGTCTAATCTTGGCTGAGCAGTAATCTGGGAGGCACCTTGCTTGCTCTCATTTCATATGGAAGGAGAGCAAACACACCACAGTGCCAGGATGACTAAAGTCTGGATTGATCTCACCTGCTCACATCCCGAGGTCTCCTGATCCTTCGCTACCTCAATAGCTATAATCTGTCCTGGCAGGTATTATTCACAATGAGACAACTCCACCCACCCATTACTGGAGCAGCAAAGGCAAAATTTATTTCTCCCTTGCTGAGTCCGCAAACACAGGCTCAAAATAGATAAAAATCCAAGCTGCAAAGTTGGGAATTTTGTTGGAAGCTTCTCCAAGTTTTAGATGCAGAGGCTGCATTTGAACCCAGGGTTTGAATTTGCCTATTTAAATACAGAAGTTTATAGACTCTTTTTAAAAGAGATGAGCTGGAGGAGATGCAAAGTTGATGGAAAGTTGGGATTTATTTTTGTTTTTAATGCACTCAAGTATTGACTGTGCAAACCTTGTGTGTGCTCTCTGTCACCACACGGTGACTCCACCAAAAGCCAGCAGACAGTTCTCTTGTAGCTTCTATATCCCAAGTAAGAAATAAATAATAAAAAAAATCTCTGTAAAAACAACATTCATGTAACAGGAAAACCAGGAACAGAAGAGAGACCTGAGCAATGAGGAATGTGTTCTCTCCATGGTCCAGAAGTGTGCAAATAAAGGGATATTTGTCAAAAGTCACAACATGCCAGACCTTGCAAAGGAGACTTACTGCCAAAAGCAGTGGAAAGACTCTCTGACTGTATCAAGAAAAGGACAGCAAAGAGAAAATAAGCAGGGCTACTATGCAGTGGGCAGGCAGCAGAGACTGAAGGTAATCTGTGCACATGCCAGAAAGTAAAAGAAGACTTGGCTTTGTTTTTTAATAGCAGTGGTGCTACTGAGTGGACAAAGGCTGTAAAGATAATAGGAACAAGAAAATAGAAATTCTAATTCTTGGAGTGGAGTAAACTGAGATCACACCGTACTCAAGGAGGTAGAACGAGAGAACTTTCACCCCAGACTGCCTAAAGAATTGACAAGGAATATTGCAGGATAAGCTGCAAACATCTCTCAATAGAGAAGGGTATTATGACACTACAGAACACCCAATTTAAAACATACAAGTAAGAAAAAAAAGAGGAAGAGATCTGGACCACTATAGATTCAGTTTTATGGTCCTGGCAGTATGCAGTGCTCTGGAATACATGCAGAAGTAATTAAAGACATCAAGGTAAGTGGAAAAGAGGATAAAATGCACTATGGCTTTTCCAAAAGCTCCAAACAAACTGGCTGCCTTTTCTGATAACTGATTTTCTTAAACAAATGTGGTAAGGACTAATTTATTACCATTGAAGCAAAACATTGAATACAGTGTCTTGCAGGGGATTATTAGTTAAGATGTAGATGATGGCATTAGTAAAGAATTTTAAGGCAAATAAGGAGCTGAAAGAGCTGACAAGTGGTCAGGCTGAAATGGGAATTTATTATTATAGCTCCTCAAGGACTGAGACCAATTTTATTTAATATTTTCATGATTGATCTTCGCATAAAAGTAAGAGTGTGCTATTGAAGTGAAGTGATGACACATAGTTGGAAAACACTGTCAATAGAGAGGGAGACGAAGACACATAAACAAAGAACTGTCTGACCTCGAGGGCTGCACAAAGAGATGAGAGAAGCACAGAGTGCAAGGTCAGGGACTACAGCAAAAGTTGCTCATGCAAGTGGGGAGCTTGTTTGTTGGAAAGAGTAGGGGAGCAGGCAGACTTGGGAGGACTAAACGCTTCATGGGGTGACTGTGTATTGACAAAGAAATGGAGATGTCATTATACAAAGCACTGTGAGATCTCATCTGAAAGAGGGTAGGATTCTCATTATCCACTGAAGAGAGCTTGCTCTGGGTTTCTGTTGGTTTGAGCTGCCCTGCTTGGGTGAGCTGATCCACAGACAGTTCATGTCAGAAGGTGGCTAAAAGAGCTGATTTTATTTTTCATTTTCTGAAGTGCACTCCAGAGCAGGTTAAGACGTTGCTGGGTCTGGAGAAACACTTAATAGCACAGGGATTAACTCTTTGTCATCTTTTTTTCTCCATTTGCATGAAAGTTTCAAATGGCAAGAAGCAATATGGGATCAGAGCCTCCACTGGAGCTGGACTGATTCACCCTGGCCAGGAATCTGATCCTTCTGCCTCTTCTCCTGAGGAGGAAATCCAACCCTTTTGCCTTTTCACCCATGCCTTTCATTCAGCCTACTACCCCAACACTTGTTGCTAAGGATGAAGAGATACAAAAGCAGCACTGGAAGAGAAGCTCTTGATAAACAAATCTTCTTGCATGAATAGGAGAACATGTAGTTCTCATAAAAATGGTAATTAGAGCTCAGCATGAGGAGGCTGATTTTTTCACAATAATAATAATAATAAAAAAATCTCCAAGCACATTCATTCAGGAGGAAGTTCTATTTGCCAGCAGTATTACTGTTATTATTGTATTACCACTAATAACGATGATAAGGCTCTTGCTAAGGGACAGGACCTTCTATGGAACTAAGCAAACATGCCTAAAAAGGGCTCCCCTCAAGGCTTGTGCTCCACTAACACAGACAACTGACAGATCTTGTGGCCCACTGCAAGGTACCAACTGATTACCTCTCTAATAACTGTTTAATTTGCTTTTCCCTTGCCAGCTACACCGTGCATTGGCCTCTGTCCCACCATGACAAAGAGCTGGCGTGGGCACAGGCAGACCTTTGCTGGTCCAGCCCTACCTCCTCACATGTTCTGTCCTCCTAACCCAAACTCATCTCTCCATTTATTTGTTCCCTCCCTCCCTGCCTCCCTCCCTTTCGACACGATGCCTGCACAAGGCACTGCTGTTAATTTAGCCAGGATGGTGATAGGGAAATAAAAAGGGTTGACCTTCTGACCATCAGCCATGGGAGGAAAGAAACACCCTTAGCCATTTCTGGGTGACCTCTCCCTGTGCTTAAAGAAAACTCATAAGCTCTCAGCATGAATTAGCATGGCCTCATTATAAAAACAAAATTGGGGTCAGAAGAAACTAAGATGGGTAAGGGGGGAAAAAAATGCCATCAAAAGCAACACCTGAGACAGAAATGCCCTAACTGAGGAGTGCAGCTTCCGAGGAAAGGAACAGGCTAGAGGCAGAACAGAGGAGAGCACAGGTTTCTTAAAAAAGCAGAAAACCCTTGTGTCCCAAGGGTTTGGAGGGACAGGATGAGGGGGAATGGCTTTAAGCTAGAAAAGTGAGGGCAGTGTCACCGTCCCCTCGGTCCTGGCTGGAAATTAAAAGATGAGCTCTGATTTATTTACAGAAAGAGGCCATCAGGGCAGTCAGAAAAGCTTCCACCACAAGAATGAAGTCCAGAACCAGCCCTGTATGCTCAATTCCCTAAGAATGAAATACAATAGACAGGTTTATGATTATTATTGGGTTTTTAATCTCTACCAGAGGCTTGTAAGCCCCTCTGCCAGACCTCTTGGCCACCCAGCCCCTTTTCCTTTGCACAGGGAGACTTGGTGCCACATGACTGGCACAGCTCTGCTCACACCAGGCTCTGCTGCATTGCCTCCACCCTGACAGGTGCCAGGAAGAACAGAAAGAAGCCAGCAAGGCAGGAAGTGCTACAAACTAATCGAGTCAGCAGCTTGGGGAAGCTGTCGATTCACTTTACCCCCCCACCTTTTAAATTATTTTATTAATTCTACCTTGACCAAAAAAAAAAAAAAAGGCACTAGATGAAAGAAAAAAATAAATTGGACCTTGAATTTATTTACTCTGATACTATCCCTGATCACTCTGAGGCTTAAATCACTCTGTTGCTGTGCAGTGGGGCCTTCCAATATCAATATTAATGTCCCTTGCTCCTGGCAGTGGCTAGTGGAGGTGGCATTCCATAATTCAGATGCAAAAATTAAAAGGCAGACATGGAAGAGAAGGAGTAGAGCAACTGCATTTGCCCTGTCTGCTGACTAAAGACCCCTTGGTGAATTCTGTAAGGGTCAGGACTTGGGTGTGATCTGGAAATTGCCTCCTGCACAAAGGAAGAGAATGAGTTTGAAAACTAAAAGTCAGGCCATTCAAATACCTGAAACCTGAGCTACTTAGTTGCAGCAAGGACTAAAACCAACATTATCCATATTTTTGGTGGTGGTTGCTTCAGGATCTGGCCAGCACAGAAGAAATTACTGTTGTGGGGTGGTATGGAAGTGACAAATCTCCTTTGAAAAAGGTGGCATTAAATAAATATAGATCCAAATACAGGATGCTTGCTTAAAATAATGTCTTGTAAAAAAAAATCCCACATTGTAACTTTTCATTTCCTCTCCCTCCCTTCCTTTTCATATAAATCTCCTTTGTGCACCTTTTCACCCAGAAAGACTAGAAACTGCCTTTGAAAAGAAAATAACAGTAGGATGGATTTTCACATAATCGCATGTCACCAAGAGCTGTGTCTTTAAAAAATACACCAACTATAACACCACTCGTGAGAAAGGAGCCCTAAAACTGACAACATTACCAGGTCTGTGAGCCAGAGGGGCAGCCAGATCAAGCACCGACTCCAGCAGGTACCTCTGCAGCCTGCCCCACAAAGCCCCTTCACCCCGGGTTTGGAGAGGATGCCAGCCCAGTTCTGAGAGCAGCACAAGGGTGTTGGTGTGGCACTGCCCTGGCACAGCCAACCAGTGCCCATTTCAGAGGGGAGCACTGCCTGAGAGACCAGCAGGGCTGACCCTGGGGCTGGGGCAGAGCTGCAGGTGGGGAGCCCGGGGCTGGGAGGGCAGCAGGGTCTGGGATTTGCAGGAGAGGAGCACCAGCCAGGTCCCACACGTGAGCCAAGGCAGGGAAAGCAGAGAGCTCTGCAGCTCGCAGTCGAGGGATGCTGCCAGAGAGATCCAGAGGGGGCAAGGATGCTGCAGGGAGGGGTGAGAACACCTCGCAGAGGAAGTTCTGTAAAACATCATTTCACAGGGAGTAATGTTTGGATACCCGAGTCTAATCATGGAGTTAACAGCCCTTATTTGTACAGCCTCACATACACACACAGTGGTGCACAGGATACAAATCAAACCTCTGTCTACTTACAACCAGGATCCAGGCTATTAGGACACAGCAAGCAGCAGACCAGCCAGGATCATACAAAGGAAAACATTTCATCTTCCAGCTCTCTCTAGAGTACCAAGAGACATGTTTTGCACCAAAGGACATCCTCCCCTTTCATCATTTTCTGTTTCTGCCCTTGCTGTCAGTGCAGTGTGGCCCAAGAGAAGTGACTTTTGGTACTTGCTGATGCTTTGTTGTTTAATCAGATGGCCGCTGGAATCAAGGTTTGCTGGTTGAAGAGGCAGCTGAGCAGAGACTTTTGGAGAGTGGAAATGTCAGCCGACCTCTTGGGACACATCCCTAATCCATCTAGAGCCTCTTCAGACACTCTTAATTATTGTTTTGTATTCTAAATGGCCAAGGGAAAAGGGGGTGCCTTTAAAATGAAGAAATTAAGGCACGAGAAGGAGATGAATGTATCTGTTAGGCTGCTGACAACCCATCTGTCCGAATTCCACCTAGCACTTAGCACACAGGCCTTGTTTTCCCAGCAAAGCTTGCAGGATACAGGCAGAGAAACATTCCCAGCCTGCATTCTGCTAATGGCTTCTTGCTTTTGGAAGGAAAAGGAAAGCAGGGATAAATGCATTTAAAATCTGGCACAGATGTGAGTAGATGCAGATATGGAGTGAGATACAACAGAGATCATCCCTCTTCCTCACCAGCCCTATTTCCAGAAAGTACAGAGTGCTCCTGACTCAATGGCACACACTGTCCTTCCAGCCCTCAGGTGTCCCCAGCTGTCTCAGTGCACCTCTGCCTGGCCTCAGAGCATCCCTGTTACATCAGTCCCGACTGAGCCTCTTCTCTGCTGCCACTCCTGGTGCACTGGTCGTGCAAAACACAAAAAATGCCTCACTCAAAACCAAACACACACCAGAAAGACATTCAGGTCTGGCTTAGAACAATAGCAAAACAAAAACAGGCCAATATAACCCAAAGGTTCTCTCACTAAAGCTTCCAAGTTGAAATTTTAGCTTCATTGTAAATGAAAAATGTAGCAAACGACTTTCCTGGAGCCAGGATCTCACCACTTTGGTTTCTACAGTAGCACAGAATCTCTGGATTTCTCATTTGCTGGAATCTCATTGAGCTGGGCCACTAAATAAGCAGCAGCACTGGTCACGAAATCTGTGGCACTTCTCTTGTTAGCACAATTCCAGGCTGAGATCTCTATATTCTTATCATCTACATTAAAGAAACGCGACTGCCCTGATAATTAAGCTAATTATACTATCTTCTACACAAATCTGACAGTCCTCTTGAATGCTGCTTTCTAGCCACATCTCCCCTGCCAATTTTAAAAATGCAAGGAATTTGCTGTTATGAAAGCGAGTGAAAAGGACACTCTAAAGATTATTCAGTGACTCTGTGAGACAGGCACTGTGACCCCCATGCTACAAATGGAAACTGAGGCACGGAGACCCCACGATTTGCCAAGGGATGTACAGAAATTCTGAGGCCACTGAAATGGCCATTCCCCCTTTTTGGCTTTGTGCAGGTACTGTGTCACTGGACACGCTGCCCTAACAGAACACAGAGGCAGAAGCCCCTAATTCCTCGTTTATGAGAGAGCTCTGATCATTTTCTCCAAGATGAGAGTTGTACAATGGGTCTTGTGGCCTAGTTCTAACTGTTTGCATTACACATGTTCCTCTTTGCTTCCTTTGACCCCGTTCCCCTCAGCCACTCGTGGGCAGATGTGGTTTCAAAGGCACCTTTCTCTCTGCTGCTCGCCAGTGAGGAAGAACCATGAAGAATATCACTTCAGATAGCAGGCAGGACCCATTGAAACGCCAGCCAAAATGGTAGCCGCTTGAAAGCACGGCCAGAAAGACTTAATTAACAAGATGTGAATTCAGCCTTTCAGCTCTAACCGAGGGGTATCAGGGGCATGAATTTCAATACAACAAAACTCCATCCCTCGTTTTACGTCGCGCTCTCCTCCGCGAAACAGCAATCACGGGAAGAACTGGGCTCGATTGTGGTCCACGCAAAGAATCCCCCCATGAACAGTCAGGCTCCTGAAAAGCTTTGAGGGAGGACAGCCAGCGAGTTCATCTCTTTACAAGCCAGTGGCTCAAAGAGACATCTTTGCCTTCAGTCCTACTCAGATGTGCCGCGACGTTTCCCTTTGTGAAACAGAATAGACGCCTCCAAAGCCAGCGAGCATTGTCCATGCAGGCATAAAGCAATATTTGGACATGCTGAATGGCTTCCTAAGATGAGAAAAAGTGCTGAAGAAACACTAAATGATGACAGATGGGAGCCCTAGAAATGCAACTACCCCCAAACTGGAAAATGAAAAGCTGGCACAAAGGGCAGGCGTGACAATAGAATTTAGGCATAACGAAATGCACGCCATTTAATGCGCGGCGCACTGAAGCTTCCATCCATAAGTCAAAATCCTAGCCATTAAATAGCCTCATTTAAAAAGTTTTAAAGCAATTAAAATAAATTAGAAACTTCACAGGAGGACAAAACTCACTGAAAAGGATAAGAAGCACTCTATGCCAGGCGCTGCTCCTGACAATGTCGTGCCCATGAGGCCAGATTTTATTTGAGAAGAGCTCGGGGCCAGATTTTCAAGGGCTCTGCACCAATAATTAGGGACAGATTTTTCCAAACTGCTCAGCTTCCATTATCCAAATAAAGGCCAGATAGACCAAAGTGCTCAGGGCCCAGAGGTTCCTGCTGTGACAGTTCCAGCCACAACATGGCCAGCTTTTTCAGAAACGTGACTATTCACCTCACTCTCTGCCTAAGGAAGAAGTGGGCTGTTTAAAGGCCACCTTCTAGGATTTTTCATGGGCACCTTGGAAGTGGTGGATTTCTAAACCCCACTCACAGTGAGAGGGTCCCACCTTCACCAAGTCTGAGACAGCATGGTCTTAAAACACAAGTGGAACAAGTGGGACAGACTGAGAGAGTTGGGGCTGGTCAGTCTGGAGAGGAGAAGGCTCCCAGGTGACCTTATTGTGGCCTTCCAGTATCTTAGGGGGGCCTACAAGAAAGCTGGGGAGGGACTTTTTAGGCTATCAGGTAGTGACAAGACTGGGGGAAATGGGGCAAAGCTGGCAGTGGGTAGATTTAGACTGGATGTGAGAAAGATGTTGTTCCCCAGGAGAGTGGTGAGACCCTGGGATGGGTTGCCCAGGGAGGTGGTTGAGGCCCCATCCCTGGGGGTCTTTAAGGCCAGGCTGGAGGAGGCTCTGGGCAGCCTGATCTAGTGGGAGGTGTCCCTGCTCATGGCAGAGGGGTTGGAACTGGGGGATCCTTGTGGTCCCTTCCAGCCCTGACAGATTCTGATTCTGTTTTAGCAGAGGACTTAGTAGTGTTGGCTTGAT
Source organism: Merops nubicus (assembly GCF_000691845.1). NCBI lineage: Eukaryota > Metazoa > Chordata > Aves > Coraciiformes > Meropidae > Merops > Merops nubicus. The sequence goes on from NW_008600774.1 coordinate 19,225, forward strand.
GGTTGGACTTGATGATCTTGATGATCCTAAAGGATTCTATGATTCTAAGCCCTGGTGATTTTACTCCATTGTCCCTAATTTCTGCTCAATAGACATCTATCTTTGACCTCCACATGAAGCACTTCAGAGCTGACTGCAGAAGCAAACTTGTGAAAGTATAATGCTGCCTCCAGCCATTTTGCAGAGCTGCAGCACATCATTTGTGGCACCCCAGAGTAGGAGCCTTTCCCAGGAACAGAAACATCCCTTAGCAGTGCTGCTTGCAGAGAGGAGAGAGCACGTCAGGACTTTTTCTGCTTGTAAGCTGCTAATAGCTCAACTTGGAAGCGAAACAAACTGATGTGACCCTCCAGCAGAACACAGCCCCCAGGCCTCAAAGCTGCAAGGTTTCCCCTCAGATGATCCTGAAATGGATGTTGCAACACTTCCTGGCAGCAAAGGCTTCTTGATCAGGGCTGCTGTACAGACAGGAGGTGGTGCAGAGGAGCAACACTTCACAAAACCCAAACCTTGCCACTCAGCAACACCTTTTTGTCTCACACTCAAGCATAGAGAGGCTTCCAGAGAGACACTTTCAACAGGGATTCCTTCCCTCTGAAGAAACTATTGTTCCTTCTGGAAGCATGCATTGGCCTGTTTCTTCAGTAGCTCATATGTCTGTCTTTGCATTTTCAAACACCTATCAGACAAAATAAACCAAAACTGTCAGAATAGTGCACATCTGCTTACACCTAACGCTGCACCTGCTTGAAAGGGTTGGTGGCCAGTGCCTCAAAACAGACCACTCCACTGTCACAAGGCTGTGATAAAAGAGAGGGTCTGGCTGTAAGGAAGTGCAGGGAGCCTTTCAAACAGTGGAAGTACCCAGCAGTCTGTTGCCAGGTCCTTGAACCCTCAACATAAATGCTGTGGGAGCATAGCTCCAACCAGGAGATAGCAGCAGCTGGAAGACACCACACAACAAAAGGAACAGGAGATTTTCATGAGAAAACCACAGTTACAGACAGAATTGTGAAAAAAAAAATGGGCTGAGGCCCATGCATGGTTGTTGAGTGCACACAAAAGCCAACACTACTGAAAGGATCAGTGTGGACAAGAGTCTTCTTAGCCAAACATGTGAGCCATGGGAAGTATTCTCACTAGCAACCAGAAAGCTTAGAAGCCTTCATCACATATACTTTCAGTTAGATACACTTAAAACAGGGCAATGAGACAGGGCTTGTAAGTTAGTTAAATACTGATATTTTAGGATTTTCTTTTGTGTGTCTTCTACCACTCATTTAAAACAGCCACAAATACAGGGAGCAAAAATTGCTGCTTTTTCCCCTGATAGTTACTTCCTCTGTGTCCATTAATAACAATGGGAAATTAAAATTCACTGTCAGTCCAGTAACATTGAAGCATATCACAACTGCAGTTGGAGAAGGCAAACTGGGTGACTCGGGGCACGGGAGGACAAGAAGACATCCAGTGCTCCTGGTTCCGCAGGGGCCCAGTGGTAGCTGGAAGTC
>NW_008600774.1:20766-28678 GCF_000691845.1 Merops nubicus
AAGTGGTAGCTGGATGTCACTGTTGTCCCATCACACACTTGATACCCTGCACCAGCTGGATTTGACAGTGACCCGTTCAGTGCCTCACAGAGAGAAACACAGGGCACCAAAAAACTCCTGCAAAATAGCTCGGAGAAGACAAGCTGGAGTTGTAAGCACATTTTCACTTGGAGAACTGGCTCCAGCAACGTTGTCTTGTGGGGCACAAAGGCAAATGTGACCCACCACTGCTCCTCCTGATACAAACTCAGGGAAGACATCTCTCACTGGGATGAAATGTTTGTGGTTAGATACTACAGAGAGTACACCCTAGAGTAGTAACATACACTAGAGAGAAGCACTGCTGCACTATCCTGCAAGTTTAAAGGGGGAAAAAAAAAAGCCAATTTATGCTTTCCAGGCTTGGAAGGAAATCTTTTCTTTGGCATTCCCACCTTCAGCTATTTCAACTGCACTAGGAGTCCCTAATTTCCTTCACTGCAGAGCAGCAAGCAGGTGGATGGCAGGACGTGTATTATACCACACCTTCCCTCCTTTATGCTGCCTGTTCCCTGTGGGGGCAGGATAATTACATCCACCCTAAGAAAACATCAATATTTTATTTTTAATGAGCTGGGCAGACCCAATTATCTCAGTAGGCTGTTAATAAGTGAAATTGTGAAGTACGGCTGCAGCTTTGATGGAAGGAGAGTCATCTCTGAAATGGGGATCTCTGACACACAGAGTATTAAATAGATGCCAGCCTGCTGGAATAGGAACTTAGTCAGAGAAAAAGTGTTTAAGAGAAAAAAATTTGCCTTAGTAGCATCTTTAAGCATTCAAAGATAATAAGTCAAACCCTGCAGAATCATCACATTGCGTTAAAAATCCTAACTCCTGAAATAAGTATCAGTGCCATTCTGATTCCTGACATTTCATGATGCAAATCACCAAGTTTTTCTCCCCTAAAATAGTGATAAGAAATACTGTGGGGTTTGGGTTGGTTTTTTTTTTTTTTGTTAATTTTGATTTGTTTGGTTTGAATAGTAGTAAACATAGAAACACCACAGAAAGTAAGTTTTAAGAGTAGAAAAATAAAGCATGACAGGACTGGCAGCATTGCATGGTGGACTGAACCATGTAGTGACAGGGAAAGGACATTTTCCCCTTTGCTCTCAGAAGGAGGCTGGCTCAGGAATCACATGAATCTCTTGCTCTCCTCTCCCCTCACTTCCTGTCCCCTCCAAAAATGCTCTTTTCATCCAAAGGCTAAAAAGCAGAAAGAAAAAGAACAAAAGGCAAAAGATCAGTGGATGAATTTTCAAGAACTCTCAGGATTTACTAACCACATTGATAACAATGGCAACTGCAGAGATCATCCAAAATCTGATGGGAAAACTACAAACGTGCCTCCTCCCACAACTTTTGCATGCACCCAAATCCTCTCCGTGCAGAGAGCCCAGCAGCAGACTCATCATTCAAACTTTATTCTCCTATTTATGCTGAATTCCAGTTCCAAAACGGAAGGGAGTTTATCCTCTAAGCTATGTATTATATCTTAATCATCAAATGAAATCTGCAACCATTTTCTTTTGTCCTGCATCTCAACAAGTATATTCTTTTCATAAATCAGAGAACCAAATTTACCCAGGCAGCTTTTGCCTCGGATTACCACGACATTATTTAGGAGTTCAGATCTCAGATGACTTAGGACTGTTTTTGGGGGGAAGAAGATAATTATAAACATGCAATTAATGTTGTGCTCTACCCTCCAGTAGAGGCAGTGTCCACCACAAAAAACATCAACTACAAGGGTACTGGGTGGGTGCACTAGTGAGCTTAACAGGACTTGTTGTCCAGGCCACGAGTGAAGAGGATACAAACAGAGCTACAAGTACCAGCCAAGGCACACGTGGGCCATGAGAAGTGGTTCCTCTGTCCCTTCCAGTCACCTCACTGGTACCAGTGGTGCTGCCAGTGGAACAAAGCTTGTCTTTGGGAGTCAGGGTATTCCATTCAACCTCCAAATGAACAGCTGCAACCAAGTGAAAGCCAGCCCCTGGTTCTATATCTAACACACCAGCTCTTAGCTGTATTATTCTCTTCTTCCTTTAAAAGTTCTCACAAACGTGAAGCAATTCTAAATCTGGTTCTGCAGCTATGGCCCTCATCAAATGAAATCCATGTATTAGTGTAATCATTTTCAGTGACAAGCCAGACATTCAGCTGTATGACCTTGCAGTTAATTTTAAAGGGCAAGAGCAGAATTAGCATCCTCAGCCAGCTCAGTGAAATAAACATAAACCATATAATAAAAAAGAAAGTGGGAAAAAAAAAAAGTTTCCAAACTTTGAACTCCTCTAATCAGTTGTGTTCCACTAAAAGCTGTCCTCCTTTAGACTTCTTTCTGCCTTGACTGCCCATCCTAATCACAGAAAATCAGACATTTAATCCCAGAAAGATGCAAAGGCACAATACAGACTTTGATCCAAAGCTGTTTCTTCTTGTTGGACTCCAAAAAACGGTTTTCAGGCTTCCAAAGACTCTTTGCCAGCTCTGATTAGAAGCCACACTGGCTGACACAGTAATTGCTCTATAATCATATCTTCAGTACCCTGACCTGGTTTATGCATACAATCTATATTCTAATAGCAGTCAACAGGTCACCAGTTAATAAAAACAGCATTAATGTCCCCCTGTGACTAAGAAATGGAGATATTCATCTCACTAGGCCAGTGGTGGGCCAATATAATTTCTGTGGCTGTTAGTGTAATTAACTCTGCTGGCATGTGGCTCTCCCTGGAGGACAATGCAAGCGCAGAGTGACCTTGCTGTAAATTCTCACTGGTGGTACTGGGGTGGGCACAAAGCCTTGCAGGGGCTCAGGTCAGAGAAGAGTGGGTACTACCTACAGCACAACCTCTCAAAAAAGAGCTCATCATTTCTAGGATGCTGTGGAGCACGTCTAGCTTTGCATAAAGCAGAGGCAGGGATGGCCACAGGCAGCCAGGACCAGTGTGCAGTGCTGCACTCCTCAGCAGTGTCCAAAGGGCAGGCAACAAGAGAGAAAGAGAGCAACAAGGGGAGGCAGGAAAGTGCTGAGGAGAGAGAGAGAGAGAGAGGATTGATGTAGGAATGAGGAGACAGTATTTCCATTCAGCCTAACTGTCACCCATGGAAATGCAGTTGTGGCACAGCAATTATGTGCAGGTCAGAGGAGCACTGGAAAATTTCACAGGTTTCCCATAAATAGTCTTAGAGGTCTGTGTTACCCTCTTGATACTCACCTCAAGCATATATTGTACCTGTGGGCAGAAAGCTCTGTGTATGACACCAGGAGGCATGAGATGCCCAAGTAGAAGGGGTTTTCCAAAATAGCTTTGTGGGAAGAGATATCACCTCCTCCCACCCAGAAGCCAAGGGAAGGATACATGCCAAAGAAATCAGGTGATGTAAGGCTACAAAAAATAAACTCCTGAGAGACACTGCAACTTGCAAGTCAAAGCAGCAGATCATGTCCCCACACAAGGAGCTATGCTTACCCTCAGATTCTAGGGTTGTCCCAAAATTCTTCACATGCTTTCACAGTTTTGCTGTCTAGCACAGCCTAAGTCTCAGGAAAATCCATAGCAAAGAGAGGAGCTGGGCTGACACCCACCTGCAAAAGCTGGTGGAACTCCAGCCTCAGTTCATCTGTGCATGCAGGGGTCACTCACTGCAAACAGAGCAGGACCTCTCAGAACTCATTTCACACACAAGTCCTGTCCTGAGATCAAAGTCAGCTCCCAGCAAAGAGATGTCCTGTGTTTAACTACTGTAACACACCTCCCCAAACCATCTGAGACCCAGCTCACTGCTCTGCCTGCACAGATACATTCACATTCTGCTCCACCCACGCATGTTCACCTGGCCCTGTGCCCAGGAGACAGGAATGACCCTCCCTCTCCTCAGTTTAGCATCTTTTCATCAAAGGTCCTCTTGTCCTCTGGCTCCTCTTCCCCTTTACTTGAACAGCATCGTGGTGGGCATTTGAAGGCTTCAACAGTGTTTTTTATCACCAGATGAAAGGACAGCACCACGAGCCAGCTGCTGACTGGCTCTGTTCCACCAGCTGACACAGAGCACTGCAGACAGCATGGCATTGTCCAGTAAGACCTGCCAGCATCCCAAAACATCTCGATCCCTAGGGGCCTGTAGGAGCTCTGATGCTCTGCCACAGCCTAGATTCCTTCTGACCCATGTTGAGCCCATTGTACTGGTAATATTGACAGTGCTGGACAAAACTCACTGCTGTGTAGCAAGAAGCCCAAAATATTTTCTCTTTTCCTCCTGAGCTCTTCTTCTGGGAGCTTTATGAGTCAGTGTACTGAACTCTAAGCAAAATCACAATCACGTTCACATGTCAATTGCAAATATTAAGGATCCAGTTTGCTTGTAACTGCCAAATTGAATTCAGTTCAGATGTGTCAAAAGAGGACCCTGCTGCTACAGTCTGGGGTAAAACTCACTGTTCTCTGCCAGTGCAAGCAGTCCTTCATGGTCAGGAACACTGAAACACTCAGCTTAGTGACTTGATGAGGATCCATGCAATCAAATCCACAGTAGCTGGATTAATGGCAAATCAAACCAAATGGTCACAGATTCAGCAACACCAATCCATGGAAGAAGAGCACTAGGAACCACAAAGTGACATGGAGAAAAGAGGGCCTGGAACTCGAGAGAAAAAACAGCAACAGCAAAAGCCACTGGATCAGGATGAAATTTTTCACATCAGTTCCCAGAACAGCAGACAAGAAATGGAAATTCTGTGCAGCATAGTTTATAACAGCATTATCCACTGACTGCATGCAGTATGTCTTTATATACCAAATAGCTAACTAGATTAAGGAAATGCAATTTACATAGCTGATAAATAACCCAGCTAGAATCCACTTTCAAAGACAATCAGGCACTGGCTTTATTATAAATTAAGAAAAATCACAAACACGCAGAAGTAGCGTGTGAGACACAGAGGGATCATTTAGCATTCAAGGCAGAAGATCAGAGAAAGAACAGAATGTGAAAGCAAAGAAGAATGCCAGAGAAGGAGAGAAAGTAAATGAATCGGTGGAGAATATGAGAAGCAAGGGAATGAAGAGGGAAGGCTCAATAGCTTCTATGCTTTCATTCTTTTCTGAACCAAATTTAGAAGCATTTTTAAGCATAGCTGCAGCTTTAGGGTCTTACTATGGTATATAAATATTCACATTTTTTTCCAGGACATTTCATGGCTTTCTTCTCTGACCTCTCAGCATGGCAATTAAAATCTGCCCACACTCCTGCTTTTTCACAGCCGTGCCTCCTGTTTGCTTTGCTTGCAGGGTACAGCATCATTAGATGCAAGAATCACCATCCACTAGGCGACCTAATGATGTTTGTTTCAGTGCATTTGGAAGAATCTATCAGAGCTCTTCTATAGCCTCAGAGAGAGAATGGAGAGCCCAGAGGATGTACAGTGCAGGATGGAGGGAAGTGCAGAAGGGGGAAAAAATCTCAAAGCAAAGCAGGAAACAGGATATATATGAACAGCAGATGTCAGGCTCAGGTCCCTAAAAAAAGGTCATTATTGGAGTGTCATCAGACTATAAGGTGTTGGATACAAACAATTATGCCAACCACCTTCCTGCAGGTAACAGAACAGGATAAAGGGCTTCCTGCAGGCCCCAGGATTCCCCCAAAACTTGGTAATTACAGTCTTTAGGGAACTGAGTTCAGAAACAGCAAATCAAACCACAGACCCAATTCAGAAAGATCACAACGGAAGAAGAGAAGGTCTGGCTGAGAAGGATAAAAATAAAAACTAAAAACTGAACACCCATTAAAAGGTGCTCAAGGTGTTCTAATGATTTCCCAGCAGCAGGAACATTTTGGCACTTTTCAAAAAAAACCCCTATGGTTAATGTAACTCAAAAAGAGATGAAAGACAAGCATAAGAGAATATATCTAATAGGTTTTCATGTAATAAGGGTAATTTATCTCTATGGGAAGGAATAATGTACTTGAAAAGCATTTTTTCCCTATGACTTTCAGTTTCACAGTATGCTGACAGACATGGTCCAAGTGCAGGACACTGTAGCTGCATTTTATTTGGCTAGTGCAGAGAAGCCCACCTAAAACCTGGGCTAGGTCCCACTGAAGCCCATCTGTGAGGGCAGGACAACTACAGAAGCATAATGATACTAGAGAAATGATGGACACCAGCACAGATTAAAAAGCTGGAGGCAAGAATATTCCCTGAATAAGTCAGGACAAGAAGCAACAGACTTGCTGGGAAGTGAGGCACTCATCCTCAAGAGAAATCTCTTACATTATTTGACATTATTATCTAATGTGAGCATACTTTTCCTTTCATGAAGCACTTCAGAGACACACTGCCCTAAAACACATGTAGGGCTTGGCATCTGCCACAGTCCTGCAGCTCTCAGGTGACACACACAGGTACAGTCTTTCTAGGGCACAGAAATCAAGTGACAGCTTTCCCTCCCAACAGGACTTTCTCTGCCCTCTGAACATGCTCATCTTCCTCCCTCTCTTTACCAGAGAAGGGGCTTTTTGTATACACAAGCATGCCTGATGACAGCCTTTGCTTGAGCCCTGAATTGCTTTGCTGACCATAAGGTTACAACACAGAATCACAGGATGTCTGGGCTGGAAGGGACCTCCAAAGCTCATCTAGTCCAACCCCCACCATAAGCAGGGACATCTCCAACTAGATCAAGCTACTCAGAGCTTCATCCAGCCTGATCTTGAATGTCCCCAGGGATGGGGCCTCCACCACCTCTCGGGGCAACCCATTCCAGTGGCCTGTCACCCTCAGACTGAAGAACTTTTTCCTAACATCTAACCTAAATCTGCCCTTTTCTAGCTCAAAGCCATTCCCCCTCGTCCTGTCCCTCCAAACCCTTGTGAACAGTCCCTCCCCTGCTCTCCTGTAGCCCCTCTCAGGCACTGGGAGGTTGTTTTAAGGTCCCCCCGGATCCTCCTCTTCTCCAGGCTGAACAGCCCCAACTCCCTCAGCCTCCTTCACTACAGTCCCTCGCTCTCCTCCAGGGCTGGAGTTAAAGCCTCTGCACCTCCTCTGCTGTCACAGCTTCAGGCTTCCCCCGTTTTCCTTGGAGCCTTAACTCTGAACAAGCCAAATTCAAAGCAATCACAGCACCAGTCTCAGGATTCTCACTCCTTGCAGGTTTTCTGAGTGCACTCACAGGAGCCACCACATCCACTTTCCATAAATAATTTTTATGAAGTTTTAAAACCAAGTGTTCTTTGGCTGTGCTCACACCCCTGATGTGTGTCTGCTTTCCATGAATATTCTGGTGAGCAAGTTCATTCCTGGAAACATCAGTTACCAGAGGACATACAACAGAAAGCTAATTCCACAGCCCACAGGTAGTTGCTCTGGCAGTTTGCTCCTCTGATTTTATTCCCCGAGGGGGATGGCATGAAAGGCCCCCTGAAGCCTCAAACAGCTTTTGTATCCTTTAACAAATTTTTGTTGGACCAAGAATTACGCAGACATTGCCCAGTGGGTCTGAAATCATCTGGGCAGATCTCAATCTGTTCATGACTGTTTCCAACGGGGTGTTTGTCAGGGTCATTGATAATCCACTCTCCCCACAAGCACCTGACCACAGCCACCCTTTGGCAGCGCCAAAGCTTCCTTACAGACCTGGATCTCTTCCTAAATGGGAAAGTCAGAGCTCGTTCCAGGTTGCTCTGCACGTTCTCCTGCCCAGGCTGTGCTGCTGTACACCCGACATCAAGCTTCACCCTGCCTCAGCAGCAACCTGGCACCCCCAGCTGTGGACTCCTGCTCATTCCTCATCTAGTGCAGACCACTCCCTGCCCCCACCTCAAAGTACATGGCTGGAAGAGGTAGGGGAAAAAAAAAAAA
>NW_008600775.1:0-16108 GCF_000691845.1 Merops nubicus
CAGAAGCCAAGTTTTTGCAGTCTTGTTACTCTTTCTAATTGCTTTTCTATTTCATACAGTACAGTGAGAAACTAGAATTGATGCAGTTAGGAGATGAGAAATAAGAAGTATGCTGCTAATAATCTCCTGCGTCTGCGTTACACTTTCTAATTGCTTTTCTATTTCATACAGTACAGTGAGAAACTAGAATTGATGCAGTTAGGAGATGAGAAATAAGAAGTATGCTGCTAATAATCTCCTGCGTCTGCTTCTTTGAAAGGAGGAGAACATGAAATGTGTAAAATCTTCTGGAAAATGTTTTCTCAGAAAGCAGCAAAGAAAGCTGCAAGTGGGGAGAGGCAGATGAGAAGCAGAGAACTGAAATTTGGGATAGTGGGCTTAGGCAGAGATCATATTCCACTTGCATTGATTTGGAAGATCTCCATTTCATGAGACAAGTTGTGCTTGTTAGTAAGTTGGCAAGAAGACTGAAGAAGCAGTAATCCAGGAATACACAGACAATGGATATTTTAGCTGCATCTAAAAAAAGTGTACTCATGGGAGAGAGATGAGAAGAAGCACAATTGGCTGGTGAGAAAGGTTAAAAGGGGTTTTTCTCCTTCTCTGAAGGGAAGATTAAGGTCTCAAGAAGCAGGCAACACCTCCTCATTTGCCTGTTGTGATGGTAAAAATCAAATGGTATTTGATTGGAACGTGACTTTGAACCCATATGGAATGACACTAGTATTGACAGAGCTGCTGGTTTGGTCTTGAGGTACAATCCCATCCTGCTTAATTTTGTTCAGAATATTGCCACATTCCTGACAAATTCAGTGACTAGAGCTAGTTGTAAGTTTCAAAGTAAACCTGAAGCTACCTATTACAAAACAAATAGGCCTATTTTAATTCACAACTCTGATCAGGATACTGTAGTTGCTTCTCCTATAGGTTCAGTTCAAGGTGTTTGTCCTCAAAGCTTTAATATCCTGATGCTGGGAGGAACTAGGCAACACTCAAGATCAGGAAAGGAAGATGGTTGCTTCCAGTGTGTTTTCATATTTCTGGAAAAGTGGAGCTTTAGACCTCTGGTTCACAACCCTGTTTCTTTGGTGTTTCATCAGAGCATGTCTGTCAGCCTTCAGAGCATGACACATCTCATCTTTCCAGTGTCTTTTCATATTTCTGGAAAAGTGGAGTTTTACCCTGTTTCTTTGGTGTTTCATCAGAGCATGTCTGTCAGCCTTCAGAGCATGACACATCTCATCTATATATTGTTGCTGATGATTTGACTTAGATATTGTGCATGCTCACCTATGTGCAGATTTCTAATTAATGGAGTCTGCTCCCTTGGTGATAGTTGCTCTAGTACTAAATGTAATCTAAGATTTTTTTTTTTCAAATCCAAGGTTGTTGACTGTGTTCAAATTCTAATGTGCTCTTCTTCCTGAAATAGATTTACTTTCAACAGTATGCTTTTGTGGGTGTGTTTGGTGCTAGATCAATAACATAGTTGTAAAAAGACTATATCAGAGGAGGTGAATCTAAACCACGCTGCACTGGAGTCAGTCAAAAAGCACTGCTGCAGAAGTAGTGATCTGCAATAAAACCTTTTCCATTGTGTGTTTATGTAGGTAGCTATGCAATGAGGAAAAGATCTCTCTGTTGGTAATGGAAAAGCCTGATGTGCAGATTCCCAGAAGGTTTTGTGTACTTCCTTCCCTCTGAATGCCACCAGCCCCAAGCACTGGCCATACTGGCTAATGAGCAGTGCCCTTATCTACCTTGGTACTGCTCCAGCTTCTGCTGGTGTGGGGAACAAAGTGTTGGTCAGGATGCAAACTCTCATCCCTCCTCTGAGGCTGAGTTCCCTCAACTGTTAAGATACATCTGGAAACTCAGACATGGAAAGGTTGACTTAAGTGCTTCTTTTTTCTAATTAAGTTCACTGTTACTCATCAATGTGTCTGTTTTTTCCTTACAGTAACCAATTCCTCTAAGCTTTAAAAAAGGAATTTGTACATGCATTAAACTTGCACTGTTACCTGGATTGTATGAGTTTAAATTTTGTTTGGATATCTCAGTGTTAATTTAATGGTTAGCACAGAGCCCTGGCAGATTTAACTGCTGTAATAGCATTTCACCCTGTGATGCAGTAAATGTCTGAGGAAATCACTTACTATGTTTTAAGTCTTTCCATTTACTTATGTGGGATTATTTGCTCAGTAGGAAAGCAGCAAGTGTTAACTAGAGCTTGGCTGGGAAGAATACATCCATGTTTTTTTCCACCTGTAAAGGTGTTGGATCTACTCCCGTATGTTTCATTATTGCTCACGACTGGAGTTCAACTGCCAGTGTTACTGAATAAGATCAACTGTGCCTCTTAGTGTTTGGTGTACTCTGTTATTTGCTTTGTGTTTGTACTAAAATAATAATTTTTTTCATGTGTGGTTCTATGTCATATGTGCTTTTATTAGCTTGTGGTAGCATTGAGAATGTTTGTGTGCACAGTAAGTGAATGGGAATAATGTCAAGTTAAGCACTTTCATAGTTTAAGATAGGAATACTTTTTTCTGCTAGTAGGGATTGATACAGTAACACTTAAGGCAGTTCACATGACTTCACTATTTTATGTTGCTCTTTTATCACAAAGCAAACATAGCTTCACTTCTATTTCTGACTTAACTGATTGTTCCACTAAAAAAAGTCTAAAATTTTTGAAAAGAATAATTGTTGGTGTAGTGGGCAGTAAATTCAGTCTGAGCTTCAGACAACAGGGAATAGGTGTCTTTGAATAGGTTTGTCAGGTCATCAGTGACTGCATGTCCAGGTTTCAAGCCCCTCCTTAATGGCCAGAAACAAATTCTGCAAGAAAAATTTGTGTTAAGGAGATGACAACTGTACCACTCCTGAATCTCTTGATTTGTGACTGGCTGTGACCAGTGTGCCTGATTTTTGTCCCTTCACCTTCTCCTTGTCACAGAGCAGCATGTAAAATGGTGTTGTTATAGCAATGATCTTTCCTAATGACAGTTCCTTGCAAAAAATAGTTCTGTCATTTCCATTGATTGTTTTTCCTCTCCAGCTAAGACGTGAGAAGATTGACCTTGAAAATACTTTGGAACAGGAACAAGAAGCGCTAGTGAATCGTCTCTGGAAGAGGATGGATAAGCTTGAAGCAGAAAAAAGGTTAGTCTAGTTTGTGACTGACTGTGACCCGTGTGCCTGATTTTTGCCCCTTCACCTTCTCCTTGTTGTCACAGAGCAGCATGTAAAATGGTGTTGTTATAGCAATGATCTTTCCTAATGACAGTTCCTTGCAAAAAATAGTTCTGTCATTTCCATTGATTGTTTTTCCTCTCCAGCTAAGACGTGAGAAGATTGACCTTGAAAATACTTTGGAACAGGAACAAGAAGCGCTAGTGAATCGTCTCTGGAAGAGGATGGATAAGCTTGAAGCAGAAAAAAGGTTAGTCTAGTTGCAGTGTGTTACTGTGGGAGAGATCATACATCATGTTCTGGATTAAATATGTGCATCTCTGTCCCTTAAGAATTGTTTAATCTATGAAAACCTGGAAGTTAAAGCAGTTATGAAGCTCCTTGTTTACATGATGCCACATCCTTGATTGCTTAAAGTAGATGAAGCTAAATACTATAAGGAATGAGCTGGGAAAGTCAAAGGAAGCTGCTGAATTTTTTGAACTGCTGATAAACACTTTTCAAAGCTTTTGTTTTGGGGTCAGCTTTATATTCATGGCCCAGAGAAAATAACATGGTATTTTGGTGTATTTTTGTTCAGTGAGAATCACAGAATGTGGTTAGGTTGGAAGTTAGTGTGACTCTGTGAATCTTGACTCAGCCTTAAACACCTGAGCCTGGGTGACCTGCAGGTTTTGTAGTTTCATTTTACAGACCCCTGCTGTGTGGAGGGTGCTCTGAAGAGCTACATGTGATATGCAACACTAGTAAATCCATAGCACAATGGGACTTGGGTAGGATTTTTATGCATCTTAAATGTAAAGGATTCTTTAAGCCAAAACAGTAAGTAGTATTTGAGTATAAAACTGAAGCAACTATAAATAGTCCAGATTTTTTTTTTCCTGAACTGTATGCAGAAATATTTGGAAGTGTCCATGTCTGAATATTTCAGAAAATCCTTCTGTGCTCGGGTGACAAATTTTACCTCCTTTTATTTCAAGTTAAAAAAGAAAGCTTTATAAATCCTCCTAAAATTCTCTCTCCAGAAACAGTAATTAAAATTAATCTTACATACCTGTCAGAATCCTTGCAGTGGCTTTTGGGGGATTTAAGGTTTGGTTTTTGTTGTTGTTATTCTTGTTGTTTTGGGGTTTCTTTCATTAGAATTGAAGGTATGAACTATTTTCATGCAGAATTTTGCAGGAGAAATTAGACCAGCCAGTATCTGCTCCACCATCACCCAGAGACATATCAATGGAGATAGATTCTCCAGAAAATATGATGAGACATATCAGATTTTTAAAGAATGAAGTGGAGAGATTAAAGAAGCAACTGAGGGCTGCACAATTACAGCGTGAGTAAACAACTTGTTTCAAATCTTTTTAAGTTCGTGTAAATTAAGATTTTTATGTATACTGCAATGAATTTGAACTTTAGAGGAAAAATAGGGCAGGTTTGAATTAAAACAGTTTCATAATTGCAGTATTATTGCTCATTGATGTATTTATACTGCAGTTTGAGGTTTTTTAGCTTTAGCTGAAGGGCATCTGGAAGAATCAACAAATTTCTTGAATATTTGGGGCCAGAAAAATTTTTTCTTTTCAGAGACTGAGCAGTATTTCAACATACAGGTTTTTTAAAGTTTACTTGTGGCTGACTTTGTAAGAGTCTTGTAAATTAAGAACTGCTTCAGAGAATTAACAGCTAGCAAAAATTCAGTTATGGATAAGAATTTCACTTGTTAATAATTGCAGCTACCTTTAAATAATCGTGGCTGTTAGACTGATTGTTCAGGCAGCTATTTGACTTTACAACATAGCAGAACAGGTAATCTTATCTTGTTCTTTCCTTATGTCAGATCAGTTTGAAAGTGGACAGAAAGGATAGTTGTATAAAAGTCCTTGTGTTTCAATTGTGAAAAGTGTCATGCAAGTGGAATTTTTTGCCCTCCTTTTCCAGAGAAGAGGCTATGGTTCTGAGCACATGGTCTCAGCTGGCAGGAAGGTCTTTTGATCTTTGCAATATAAATTCTTAATTCCTTCATGCTTAATCTAAAATTTGAGTTTCATCAGTTCTGCCTTGTTCGTAGTCAGTAGCATTATATTTCAATTGTTAGGTGAGTAGATACCTAACCTTTGAGACTGAAAGACTTTGTCTAAGTGGAAAATGGGCAATATTCTCCCCAGCTAATGTGCTGGATTTGACAGGCTAACTGGAATATTTCAACTCCCTTTTTGAAAAATAGCTTGCCAGAGGCAGTGGCCTTGCTTAAAGACAGAGATGATGGGAGGGTGCCCTTTTGCAGAGGCCTTGTGCACAAGTTTGTGGTATTAATAATTTGTGTCAGTCAAGAGAAGATAAGGAATGCTAACCTTTGTAGTTGCCAATTCTGTACTGCAGCCTTTGCTTGATGAACTTCAGAATAAGAGCAAGACCTTAAATTTAAAGTACTCTTTGTACACATGTAGGCTAATTTAATTGCCTTTCAAGTATTCTTTATTATTTTTAAGTGGGTTTTTTTTTTTAATTACTGAGATTTATGGCAAAAATGCAGAAGCATTTGAAGTCAAATTCAAAATCAGATCTAGGTTTTAATGTACTCTTTAAAAAAAAACCTTATGAACTGATGGAACAGCTGCAATATGAGTAGTGATATGGGTAGAAATGGTGGATGTGCTTAGCCTGCAAGAAGAAAATGAAGCTGAAATAGTTTAAACTTGATATTTCCAACGTGTGGTCATTAGCCTCTAGTATTAGTCATAGAGACATAATAAAATAGATTCAGATGTTTGTGTTAATCTTGTATTCCTGAAGCACTTGCTTCTAGTCTAGATATAATAATCTTAAATAAGTGATACTGTTAGAAGTGATATTTCTACAGAAAAGAGAAATCAGATTGATAGTGAGTGATCTTCTGTAACAGGAATATTGTTTTGATTAGAAGGTGCTGTATAGAGAGGTGAAGGCAAAGCATGATGAATCATAGAATTTTTTAATACCAAGGAATTAACTAAACTCAAACATTAGAAATTCTCACAAAGTATTGTAAGTCTGCCTTCCTTTTTATTTAAATAATCTGTCAAAATGCTTTGTAGCTTTCCATAATTTGGTTTTATCACTTCAGGTGGCCTGTGATATCAAAGTATTTAAGTGATGTTTGTTGAACTTCAGAATTGCAAACTAAAATTTCCCCTTGATGAGAAGAGAAAACCACTTTTTGGCTTGTAGTGTTGGTACATGTTCTGCTGGCCAATCTCTATGATAAAACATGTGGTTGAAAGAATGCTATACAATACATCTAAGGTAGCAGTTTAATAAAGTTTGAGTGGCTTGGGTATCAGAACTTTAGTGCTTCCTCCTTCAAAACAATTTCTTCTATGTGTTGCAGTAAATTTTTTGTAATCATGGAATTGCATTATTTCAGTGGAGCAGGAATTGTTGTAAACCTAAAGGTTTTGGTTTTGTTTTTTTCCCCACCTTCTTTTCAAATCCATTTAAGTAAATACTTTTTTGCTTTTTCCCTCTTATTTTGAAAATTGCTGTTGACAGGTAATTTATTTTAGTAGCTGCTATTCTGAATTAGGCTTTGAACTAGTGACTTAGTGATGAGAATTTTGACTGAACCACCCTGAGCATTTTCTATACCCTCATTCTTGAAGTATGGCAGCAAAATTAGGCACAACATATTTGCCTGTCTGTGAAGTTGAATTTTAATCAGATTTTAATAAAATTCTGAATTTCAGATTCAGAGAAGATGGCACAATATTTAGAAGAGGAGCGACATATGAGAGAAGAAAACTTAAGACTTCAAAGAAAATTACAGAGGGAAATGGAACGTAGGGAAGCACTCTGCAGGCAACTGTCAGAAAGTGAATCCAGCTTAGAAATGGACGATGAAAGGTTTGTGTTTTTCTAGTCATAATATTCAATACTCATTCATTTTGATTATTATAGCATAAGTATTTCTAGAAATCACCTGTATATAGGTTTAACACATCAAATTTCAACATTCCTTTTATCAGTGAGGAATAAAATATCTATATATGTATCTGAAGATCGCTTAGGGGGTTGATGATGCACATTGAAATGAATATAGCTGTGGAATTGAGATTCAGGGTAATTAAATTTTAGTACCTTTAGGTTTTGTCCCTAACTTGGTAACTGCAAGGAGTTGTGTGAGGTAGGAACAACATCCTTACTTGGGGCTCGTTTGTCCTTCACATAAAGTAAAATGTGTTCAGCCAAATACAAAGGGATATTGTGTAAAGCTGTAGGGAGAGGAAGCATTTCCAAACTGTTAAGTTGTTCTTGATGTCTAAACATATCATCCTTGGATTTTTTTTCTCTACTGCAAGCTGCATTGCTTGCACTGACCTTACAGATAGTTTTGAGTTTTTCATGGTTTTATATGATGCCTTTTAGTGTTTTCTCACGTCATACTCATATGACAGTGTTATATCTTGAAAGAGGTTTCTAAGTACCCTTTGACTAAAATGTTCTTATTTTTTATCAAATGCTCATTATTATGTTGTGCTGTATTACATTATTTTGGATTTATAGTCACCCTTTAAAAAAAAAAAAAAAACAAAAAAACCACACCACACCAACTTACCCTGTGCTGTGTATTCTGCTGTTCCTGAGGTATCCTCTTGGGTCATCATACTTATTATAAGCCATAATGTACCAGATATTTTGTTTCAAGGAGAGCTCCCTTAAAGTTCAAGGTGGTGTTTTCATTTAACTGACATATATTGGAATAGCATCTGGTATTAAGGTGTAGTGAATGCTGGATAAATTAAATGGTTAGAAACGTGGGATTTTGATGTTTGAATCTTTTCTGGTGTTTGAATTCTTTTGTTAGCCTGATCTTTTCTGTTGATGTTTGCATTGTAGTGGAAATGCAGTCAAAATCTAAATCCATGTATTACCAATGATAATGAAAAAACAGAGTATTCTGATAATTATTTTTGTCAAACAGTTGTAGGTAGGGGTAATCAGTAAAATGCAGGAAAACGTGGTTAACTATTCTGTACTTTTAAGAAATTTTGTTGACACTTTGATTTTTCTTGATACTGCAAAAGCATGACAGAATGACTCCAAAACAGGTATTCACAGTGTAAGCAATACAAAGTAAAGGGAAGAACAAAGCAGTTGTGAGAGTGGTTAGTCTTTGGAGAACTGTGTAGATGAAATAATTGTGGAACTACATGCAGTAATGGTGTTAAAATGTAAATTCTTTGTCTATGTGGTCTTCCTAAAAATGATGGTGGTCATGGATCACATGTCCAGTTTTTTGAATTTTGTTAGCTGAGGATAATTTTTTTCAGACCGATTGGGGGTAGATGATTTTTTTTTGTCTGTTTATGTGGTCTTCCTAAAAATGATGATGGTCATGGATCAGATGCCCAGTTTTTTGAATTTTGTTAGCTGATGATACTTTTTTCAGACCGATTGGGGGTAGATGAAAATGCTTTACTGGATGCAAAATACACAGCTCTCCCAAAGCTGCTTCCCTCCTGACTAGCAATAGCTTTGTCTTAATCCTCCATCCTGTTCTCTGGAGTAGTAGAGAGAGATCTGAAGCCAGAAAACACAGAGTCTGCTGCTACTCCCTGTCACCTGATCCAGGTACTAGGATGACTTGGAGAAAATTGTTTTCATGTAGAGTAAAATAGGATTAAATCACAAAGGCCACTGCCTTGCTGTAATACACATACTATCTCTATTAGAAATACTGTGTATTGCAGAGGTAGCCTAGTCAGTTCAGTTTTGCTAACCTTGCCCCATTAGCCCTTCAGAAAACTTCAGTTTGCCAGTTTGTTAATTTTCTGTCATTCAATATTGCAGCTACTTGTATTACCTCATCTACCCAAATTTAAACCAACATCTATATCACTACAGTGTACTGCATGTTAGGTTTCGTGGCTTAGTAACTCTGAATATTCTAGTTGAAAATCATTAAGGTGCAGCATCAAAACATGTTTCAAATAGTTTATGAAGTGGCTTACAAACCTTGAGGTGGTCAACGAGTTCCATCAAATAGGAGTATTTCTAATGCTGCTTCATTGTTTGTTCATGGTTGGTTTTTTTTTCCCTGTGATCTGGAAATAACTGTAGCTACTAAGAATTTCTGAGAACATGGTGGTGAAAGACAAGTAAGAGTCAAAGGGCTGTTAGGTACCTAATTTTCTCTGCTCCTTTGTGTCCAGTAGAGAAACACATCTAAATCTGCTTCATCGTTTGTTCATGGTTGGTTTGGGTTTTTTTTCCCCTGTGATCTGGAAATAACTGTAGCTACTAAGAATTTCTGAGAACATGGTGGTGAAAGACAAGTAAGAGTCAAAGGGCTGTTAGGTACCTAATTTTCTCTGCTCCTTTGTGTCCAGTAGAGAAACACATCTAAATGAAATAATACAAACCCAGGTGCACGGGTTTTCAACCATAGGTGCAGGAGAAGGTGAGCAGGGGAACCTCTAATCTAGACAATAACTAGAAAAAATCTAGGTGGAGAATGCCTAAGCAAGTCAACCTGAAAGCTGCCAGCATAGTACTGTGGAAAAAATAGGTAAAAATTGGATGACACAATTTATACCTTCAGCCTTGATATGTACTACTCTAATTGTTTGTGACTTGTACAGTTTTAGCTGCAAATGACTAAGATGAATCCTGCTGTTTCCACTGAAAGTTAAACCAGTGTCTGAGCCTTCAGCAATCACAAGATTTCCTGTCATGACTTCCAAAATGTGACTGGTCCTTCATTAATCTAATATGATTCTTTTTGAAAAAAAGCACAGTGAAAGATTTAAAACATGGCACACTTTAAAAGGCTTGATCTAATTATTCTTTACCTTTTTTTGTTAGATATTTTAATGAGATGTCTGCACAAGGATTAAGACCTCGCACTGTGTCCAGTCCTATCCCTTATACACCCTCACCAAGTTCTAGCAGACCTATATCACCTGGTAAATATTTAATCCAGTTTCTAAAATTGTTGTATGCATCACATAGTAATGTGCCCTTTTAACATATTTTGGTCAGTAGCCTTTCAAAGCTACTCTGGAGAAAAAACTGCATCATAAATGTAAGAATAGTTTTGGCGTAGAATTCTTACACGGTGGCATGTTATTGGATGGTTTAGTTTTACACTGTGAACAGATACTAAAGGTCAGTTGAGTAGCTATCCCTTGAACTTTTCTGTCTTTTTTGCCCACTTTTTCTCTCTTACCATCTTTTTTTTTTTTCTCCCCCTCCATAGTAGTTGCCCAACAGGCTGCATAGTTCAAACAGATTTCTAGAGTTTCATGATGAATTAGTGATGAGACCACTATTGTGCACTGAATAAAAACTTCTTGTGTGTTGGAAAATCATTTTCTGTTTATTTTTGGTAGAGAAAGGGCTTTTACACTTTTGTTGTTTTCTGTTGTAAAACAGTAACTATAAAATTAAGCATTCCTGACTCCAGTGCTTTGTATGAAAAAAGCAAACCAACCTTTTTGGAGTTTTTAATTAGTGAATATATTTAAGTCAGAGGAAATGTATTTGTGTTACTAACACATTTATTGACTGAAATTTCAAATCCCTTAAAATTGCACTTGGATACTCATTGGAAGTTGCTGGCCATGGGTGTTATATGGCAATCCCAAACTCCCTTGCACATAATGAAGTGAATCCTGCGTGCCCTGCTTTGCCAAGTTCAGCTTTAGAACCTGTCAGAGTCCTGCAGTAAGGGCCAATGAGATGTGCTCTGCATTGAAAAATTCTGCAAGGTGAGATAGAGATGTTTTGTTACACAGGTCTGCTAGAACATCTCAAATGTCTTTAAACTTTTTAAAGTTTGAATTCAGTTTTTCAGAAGGACCCAAAGTAGATTTCATCCAGGTGTTGCAAAAGGAGCAAGCATGTGTTGAGAACTAAGCTATGGCTGTAAGCTTTGTTACAGTGTTAGAGATGAGCATTATTGTAGAGTTTTTCAAGAGGGAGGCTTTTGGGCTTATAAAATGAGCAAAATCACTTGATTTTTTCAGTGTTTTGGAAGGTATGTTGCCAAGAAAAACTGTTTCAGATGCTGATGCATCAGTGCAGGTGGATGCTGTCAGTTTGTTCCTACACTAAGTTGGAGGCACATTCCTTGTTCCTTGTGGGCTTTACTTTGTCTGTTGTTGGTACAAGAGTACTGTGTTCTAGTGGGAACTATGTCCCAGAGACAGGGAATGCTGAAACACAGTCTGAAGCAGAGTTGAAAAGAGCACAGCTGAAATTACCAAAAGTGTGAACTGTTAGAAGCTATAATGTTGCCACAGTAAAAGTTCCAGGGTAGTGTTTTCAGTTTCTGCTCAGGCAGCTACATTACTTTCCTTCACATCTGATAAATATCCACATCAGACAAGTTTCAGGCTTCAGAAAAGTAGAAGCAGCATTTTGTTAGAGAAATAATGAGATCAAGAGGGAATTTTTTTATAGCTTTCTGGGATATATGAACAGAGTAATTGATGAAAACTAACGGTTTTTGAGAGTACTTTGAAGTAGTACAGTAAGACACTGTCAAAAGTGTCAGCACAGAATAGTATAAGATTTTACATCAAGTAATTGTATATTCCATTTGGGAAACGATGTGCCTGAATTTGTCAATGTCATTTGAAACCAGTTAGAATTACTAGTGTAGATAAACTGTTTTATCCTTTGCTTCTGCAGCTAGGCTAGATAGAGGATTTGGCTTGCAGAGATGAGCTCGCTTGGATGTATGTGCATTACTCTGTTATCATTTCTTTGACTGCTGTATAGACTTGCATTTGTAAAACTTTTGGAGCCCTTTTTTTTCCCCAAAGCAGTCCAAAATTGTAATGTTGCAAAGGTGGCTTAAGGCATGTTTTTTGCCTTTTATTTTTCTGGGCTCTTGTCTCTGATTTGGACTGTGTTGTCACCTACCTGAACATTGAATTGTTTTTGTCATCTTGCCTACAAAAGCACTTGGTAAAACACTTGTGCTGTGCAGACAATTAGATCATATAGTCACAAATTATATAGTCATTGTTTAACTAAAGTGACAATCACTTGTAATTTGCACAAAACTTACATTGGGAATGTAGCAGAATCAAACTTACAATTTAAGAAAGTGACAGGAGTATGTTTTCTTATTACTTTATTAGTGATCTAAGGCTTTTTATTCCAAGATTTTGTGATCAGTCATAGGCAGAAACAGATACAGGCAGTTAAAGACAAAGCTGGCCTGTTGGTGCATACTCTAGCTGCAGTGGCACTGTTTCACACTGATTTGGTGTTGAGGAAGTGTGATTTTCTTATAGCTTTATTAGTGATCTGAGGCTTTTTTTCCAAGGTCTTGTGATCAGTCATAGGCAGAAACAGACACAGGCAGTTAAAAGACAAAGCTGCCCTGTTGGTGCATACTCTAGCTGCAGTGGCACTGTTTCACACTGATTTGGTGTTGAGGAAGTGTGAAAACTTAAATCTAGTGTGGTATTATAAAAGTTTAATAGACCCTTAGAATTGCTTTGGTTGTAATTCTCCAAAGCAATTTCTAGCTGAGAATTCTTGTCTCCTACTTTATTGCTTTCTGACAAAAAGATCACCAATGACCTGAAGGTTTTGGGAAATGTGCTGTTGAAAAATCCTTAAAATATTCAGAACACTTCAAGATCTGAGTTTTAAATGCTTAGTATTTGCTCATTTTGTTTAGCTTGGTTAGCTGTACAGGTACTCTGTAAGTTAGTTCTTACAGGAAGGAAATCTTCACGTGGAAGAATTAGATATTTGCAGTTTTGAACATTAGGCTTTTCTTAATGTGAATAAAACAAATTGTAATTTTAAGTGTTAGTTGCTACTAGCCTTGCCCAGCTAGCAACTAATCCCACAATGTTTTAACTTCACAGCCCCAAAGATTTTTTTTGTCCCTGCCTATAAAGACTGAGGCAAGACAGGAGGAGGCCTGAGTGTGGATCTGGTATGCCTTGGAGGAGCCACCTGCAGCCAGTTTCTTTGTGGAAACCCATAGTGGCCCAGTGCTAGATGGCTTCTCCAGGCAAAAGCTCCCTGCTTTTTCAGACTCTATTATGGTCAGGGGGCCATTCCTCTGAGGAGAAACAGAAGGCTGGATGGAAATAGATGTAGACTAAAACTAAGCTGCCAGAGAGGAGCTTTGCACCGTTTATGTTAAGTGAAATGTTACATTTAAAACTGTGTAACATATGTTTTGATACATATGGCAGTTTACTACAGGAAAGGATATAAATTTTACACCCCACTTTTCAGTGCAAAGTGTATTTTTAGATGTCTAATCTGGCAGCAGTTACCATTTCTTAACCTGTTGTCGATTCAGAGCTGAAAATTTAAAAACCCTCATACTTTAGTTTGTAATGTGAACAAGAATTTTGATGTTATCTTGTTTTAACAACCTTTAGGTCTGTCATATGCAAGTCACACAGTTGGTTTCACACCGCCAACTTCACTGACTAGAGCTGGAATGTCTTACTACAATTCCCCAGGCCTTCATGTGCAACATATGGGACCATCCCATGGTATTACAGTAAGTATTTAAAATAGTAAATACTTGTTACCAATGTCAGTTTGGCTTTTAAAAGTTACAATTGCTTGTCCTTAAGCTTTTCTACAAAACATTTTTGTAAATGTTTGTTTTTCTCTCCTTACTCCAAGATATCTATTGCTGCTTTCTTCAACCCTGATTTTCCTCTTCACCCCTCAGAAACTGATTCTTTTTGGAGAACCTTATTTTCTGCAAAAGAATAGGATGTTTTATCATCTTAAGGACAGTAATAAGTATCATCTTATGGATCAGCAGGCAGGGTGTGAGAAGTGATGTTCTAAGCTACTAAGCCTATCCCAGGAAGTAAAAACATTGCTTTCATTTTTCTCCTAGTCTCCACCATCTGACGGATGAGTCATCTGAGGTTGCTCCAAGCTCAGGTTTTCTTCAGGATGACACACAATGCTACCATCATGTCACTGTTAACAGGCAGTTAACTCTTATTTTCTACTCTCATTGGCAAAGAAGAAAGTTAATATAAACATTTGTTAGGGCAATTTCTCATATCTTTCAACTGGATTTATTTCCTTTTTATGTACGTTTGATGCATTTCTACTCAATCATGTTTCATCTAAATATTTGTGGAGTTTCATGAGCAAACAGAGCCTAAATATAAGGTATTTTGCCAAATGGTTAGTAGCTGTATCAAGACCATTTTGATTTTTCTCAACAGGTATGGTGGTATGTAAATATCCTGCAAGGTTTTTGCATATACTTGTCATTCTCAGATGTGACATGTTTCAATAGGGTTTTTTATTAGAATGCTAAAATATGGCTGCTTCTAAAATCATTTAAATGAGCAGGCAGAGGCAATTGTTAATTTCTTTGAGCAAAGACTGGTGGGAGCACTGCAATGGTAGGTAGAACAGGGAGGGAGTCAGCTGAGCAGGAAGGTGGAATCCTGGCCCAGGTTCAGTCCGGTGCTATACGTTACAGGAGTTAGTCACAAGAAGATATTTATGCTTCTGGAAAACCTGGAACCCAATTTTATAAATACTTTTTTTCCAAGGAATTTTTGTTCAGTCTGTGAAATACTTCTTTCTGAAACTGTACATTAATTGGTGTCACATCAAGTCACTATGAAAAAGGTCATTTTCATAACAAAATACTGTTTTCAGAAGGGCTTTGGTAAATAGCTCTTGGTTTTGTCTCAATACTGAAACCAGGTCCCTTCATATCATTAGATGTACACAAATGCAATAAAACATTTAAAGTGTTTCAGAAATGTCAGTCAGTTGTCAAGAATCCCTTGGTTATCACAGAGCATGAATCTATTGTACTCCGTTCAGGAAAATATGTACAATATACATTGACTAAACTGCAGTTTGATTCCTACCTCTCCATTTTTGGCCTTCATTTCAGAATAAATTGCCTTTACCTGTAGTACATTTGGTGTAGCCCTGCAATCATGTGTCTCCCCAGAGCTGTTCATCTGTGGTTGATGATTAACTGTGGGTGGGTGGTTTGTCATGCAGTGATGTTCTTGAATAATGCTGACTGGATGGGTAAGTAGTGAGCATTTTGGCTTCAAAAGTGCAGAAGTTAGTGTTGTGCAGTGTCATTTATATTTTTACATTGGTTTGTAAAGGTAAAGTGGGTTTTAAATCTTTGTGTTTAAATGTACAGGTGGTTGAAAATCTGTTTCTGTTGAGGGGAGCTCTCTAACAACTGTTTCACTCTTGCAGCTCAAGGGGTTGTAATCTTTTTTTGTTCTCCAAAGATGACTTGTATTGTGCTTTCATCTTGCTCCAGGATGCAGGCGAGGAGTCTTTAGAGACAGCTAAACATTTTGAGCAGACTCTGGTGTTAAAAAATTCTACTCACACTCAGGTACCACGCAGTTGGACTTCATACAGGGTCTGCATGAAGTTAAAGGTTCATCAGCACCTCCTGGTTAGGCAGGCACAACTGGGAGGTGCTCACCCTACAGCATCTCTCATTTCTTATTAGGTTGCTGGTTGTCATGGGTAAACTTATCGTCAGGACATATGTCTTGTCGTCTTCTCCTGCAAGCTGACAGGAAGGAAAGCCTGTTCTGTTTAATGGCAAATGTACTTCCCCTGGTCTTTTCTACTCTGTTTCAGAGTAAGGTTTATTTTATGTAAAAGTTGTTTTGTGATGGATTCTTGCCATATAAGCGTTCAGTTTTGTTCGGTGTGTTGTTCTGGGGTTTGACTTGGTTTTTTTTTCCTTCTGCTAAGCTCAATAAATTGCTTAGAGGACTTGCACCTAACGTTCAGGAGTGTGTTAAACCTACTTTCAATATTTGTTCTACAGAGGCCTTCACCTCGAAGAAGTAACAGCCCTGACAAATTCAAACGTCCCACTCCTCCTCCTTCTCCAAACACGCAGACCCCCGTGCAGCCGCCTCCGCCG
>NW_008600776.1:0-22456 GCF_000691845.1 Merops nubicus
AGAGCACTGGAATAGGTTGAAATAGCGATTCTATTGCTGAAAGGAGATTACATCTATTCCTTTACATTGCATTAAGATACTTTATTATTTTGAAATCCTGCTTTTCTTCATTTTTGCTTGAGTGGGAAAAAAATAGAGAAACTGTTTTGCACAAGTTATGATACACAAAGCTGTGTGATACCTATGGGCATGGTGATCCTTGAAATTCAGTTTTACTAACTTTTCCATGGATATCATGCAAGGTTATTTTCAGATTTGGCAAAAGTTCTGGCATGAAAAAATATTGGTGCAGAATGAACACATGGAAGTTCATAAACACAAAAATTGAAAATGTGTTTGTAAATATTAGTGAAAGCCTGCCTTATATTTGCAGAAATTTCACACTGCTTCAAAATCAAATGCTTAAAAGGAAGAAATAAAAAATTTAGTAAAACATTAGTCTGTTTTTCAGTCTTTTTTTGTTCACAGTTTGATAAAGAATAGCTAAATCAGAATTAAAAGCATATTTTTAATGTTGATATCTTACAGATTATAATGTAATACATGTAGACATTTTGCATATGCCAACGTTATCTACATGATATTAAGCATCATTTTTCTTTCACATATTCTGGCTCAGGGAAAAGAATCATTTTACAAGGATTAAAAAGCATCACAAACAGGACACCAGCTCAGGATGAATCATTACACTTACAATTTGGGGAAATCAGTTCCGTTTCCAAATTAAAAAAAAAAATAAATAAAAATAATGCTTTAAGTATTCTGTTATTGTTGCTAAAGACTCTAGCATTATCTTCCTCTATATCTCTTGGACTCAAAGTATAGCAAATGAAGCAAACCTATCCTCCCTCTGCTTGCTAGATTCCTGCCATCAGCTCTTAATTATCATCTGCAAAATGTTTGTCAAAATATTTCATATCTTGCTGGTATGACTTGGGAAAAAACCTAATAAACAAAGGAGAACTTTGATCAAAGCCTCCTCTTGAAAAGAAAATGCCATTTATTTGGAGGTTAATAATCTTGGAGTGCTTCAATACTTTACATCTGCTACATTAAAACTGTCAAAATGTTCTCAATTTTAGAAGCCATGACTTCAGAAAAACAGCACTTATTGTCAGTGATCCATGACCTAGTTTCAAACAGGTTTCCTTCTTTTCCGCTCTCTTTTTCATCTTTCTTTCCTCTCTTTCTCTCCCCTTTCCTTCCCTTCGCCTTCTCTTCTCTCCTTTCTTTATTTTAGCTATTTGCAACAAAATAAGGTGGGCAAACCAATTTTAAGGTTCTTGTGAGTCATAGTTTCACACAGAAAATCCCAAAGCAGGAGAGAACGTTATTCCAAATTTCAAGGACCTTTTGCTTTCAAATGAGCAGTTCAAGCATAGATTACTTTTGAGGGGTTGGAAACAGCATTAGAGATTGCTTTTATATACTGTTTTCAAGTTACACCTGCTCACCATAAGGCAAGATGTCAGAAAATAATGAAGCAACATTATACATATTGAAGTTGCAAGATGGGAAATACAAATCAGATCAAAGGTCTCTGAAGGATGAAACTTAGAAACAAATGAATTTCTGACATTGAAGAGTGTCATTGAATAGTCTATCTTTTAAATCCTTTCTACAGTCATTGGAGCATACTTAATGAGGTTTTCTGTTTCTTTTTTTCTTCTTCATCTTTTTTTTTAAATGCCTCATATGACAGAATTGGGTATTACAAACAGACAAAGAACTCAGTCCGGCTACTGCTGTATGTTTTCCACAAAATAAAAAAATATTGCACTGGTACCTTGATCACAGGTGAAAGCACAAATGTAGGTATTTGATTTATCTACTGACCTCAGCACATGTTCTGGCAAGTAATCTTGCTGGACAAAACTACAGCAAGATTGCTATTTCCCATGTTAGTCCCTGGGAACTTGGCTGTGGTGGTGTTTCAGCTGTATATTCCTAGATTCATTGTCTTTTGGGAAGTGTAGCTCTGTACACTTCTTGCCTTTAGATCCTTATATCTAATTCAGACACGGTGATGCAAATTGGTGCATGTAATTGTAAACCAGGTTAGTTCAGCCTACCAGGGAGTTAAGATTATTCGGAATATTCTCCTGTTGGGCTGCTGCAGCACACGTGGTAGGTGCTGTCACCATCAAAAGCAGGAAGCTGGGTGTCTCAGGTGAGAACCTCTAACTGGCATCACAGCTGATGTACTGACTCAGTTCAAGTGATCAAATACATATAGCTGAATATATGCTAGAGCTGAACCCACTACAGTGACACAGTTCACTGAACCTGCTGGAGATACGCCGATTTACTTCAGGTGAGGGCATGGGCTGATCAATGCACTTCAGCACTTTGAACACTGTTGAACTTCTAGCTCACCACATCACAGGGCATGCTCCTTTCATTTTCAATGTACTGCTTTAGAGAATACTCTCTGTAGATACTGGAAATGCTGACCTGCACTGGAAATATAACTCTGCATTTATTTTTATTTTTAGATGTCAACAGATCACAGATGAAACCCTGAAAAGGTATCTCTTTTCAGCCTCTATTAATTCATTGAAATTCTACTTGTATTTCACATAAAAGGCAAAATATTTTCCACAAATCTCCGGTCAATTAGTTTTTCAATGTTTTTATATCACTTTTCACTAAAAACATTAATGCTTATAGCATTGAAAACTGCTTCCCAAATCCATAGTGCTGAAAGCCTTTGGAAAATAAGATATATAACATATTATTAGGAAAGAAAATATAGAAATGAGCTTATTTCTTTACTGAAAAGTCAAGCCTGTGAATCAAAGTGAATTTAAGTAATTGTTTTTCAATTTTAAACCAACTTGAAAGAAAGGCTATTGTTTCCTCTGACACAGTAAAACAGTTTTGAAAACAGGCAATCTTATTTGAAATGACTGTGTAAGTGTCGTGCTTAGCTAATCATGAAATGTCATTTTCAAAAATAGTAATGTATTCCTGTTAGAATGGGAAGAAAAGTACTGAATGTAGTAAATGAGATCAGCATTCTCTAAGTCTAGAGAAATACTATTCACTGGCTACACTGTAATGGCAATTCCTATCTTCTAATAATAAAAGCTGTCATGCTTCTGCCTATAAAGGCCTTGAAGACTGAGGACTGATATAACAAACAAACAGTAAAACCTCCAAACAATCTCCACAAACGAACAGCACAATTGAAAAGAAAGAAAAAAGCCTTAGTACCAGAGTAGAGAAATTTAAATGCAACAATGGAACTGAACTTCCAGGATCACAGACATCAGAACACCAAAAGTTATTCTCATATTCACATCTTCCTCAACTCAATGGGACAGAGGGATTTGTAGAACTCCACACAGAAGATCAGAAGACTGGAAGGTCACATGGTGATGATCTTCAATCAGCTCTTAGAATGAATAAAATAAAAAGATTCTGAACCTGTTGTATAAATCTAATTAAATAGCATATGTCTTATTACACCAAGTTTGCTCTAAAGCAGACTTATGGAGTTACTGTCAGTGCAAAAAAACCAAGTCCCCCACAAGTGAGATATACAGCCCCATTCAATAAGAATACTTCTATTTTGCATGTTAAGCAATTTTGTAATTTTCTACCTTCTGTAAACTTCTTTTCATAAGTGCAAAATGCAAATTTTCACCATCATGTGAGGATTAGTGAATGTAAATCCTGGAACACAAAAGCCTCTCAGGCTTCATTTAGTTTACTTTCTGATGCAGTTATTTCTGTAACAATGTCTATCTTTCAGTAATTCATGCATGAACTTGTCAAAAAAACTATTTCCACCTCTCAGTAGCACAGTGAATTTTTTTGACATACATATTGGTGATAGACTGAATCTGTAAACTATTTGGAAAAGTTTTAGAGAGTTGAAAAATACGGAAATTTTTTCCAGACCAGCAAACCACTTAGCGTAATCTCATAAACCAAGAACTGACAAAGCACACACTAATTTTGCTATATTTGTTTCATATCTATCTTCCCTTTTGCACTTTTGTACAATAAATCACACTGTCAAAGCATGTTACATTTTACTGCTTTTAGCTTTTAGACTGAGACAATAGGACAATTATATTTTTCTAGAAATTATAGACATGATATTTTCTAATGAAAAACAACAAGCAACTATGAAGTAACTAACAATAAAGATGGGCCAAAATCCATTTTCCTTGTTGCCTGGAAGTGTTATTTATAATGACATGCTTCATGTTAATGCCCAGCATACCAAGTGTACTTACTCAGGCAAAAAGTAAGGAGCATGTATTTAAAATTTCTTCAGAATACAATCCTTTTTGGTAACTTTATGGAATTTTGCCTACAATACCTTTTCCAATACTTTAAATACCTTAGAGAAACTAGGCAAAGTAACGCAATTATAGTGGAATAAAGACAGATTTTGGATCAATGACTCTTTAATAGTCATGAATAAAATTCTAGAGAAAGTGAGTGATGCACCTTTAATTGTTGTTACTTTGGGACTAATGTTGTCCTCTATTATATATGCATGCACAGTTTATACAAAATGAGTCCAAATCTGTTCTCAGTTTTTACCATTTCAATTTTTAACACTTCAGCGTTCATACTGATCAGAATGGTGGAAACAGAAAATGGATCAGTCTGGAAGTGTTCAATTCAACTCAATTGACTATCAATTTTCTAATTCAAAGATTGTTTTTTTTTCCTTCCCTTGAGCCTTGATTCTCTGCTTGAGTCCTCTATGTTTGGATCATCATGCATTTTATTTTTTTCAGACACAGCATTTTATTTCAATATTAGCTATGAAAAGAAAGGAAATCCCCACTAGCACAGAACGCTAACTACTTCTTCTAACAAAGTCCTTCCAGTGTGTTAGTAAGTGTGGAAGAAGATTAGCGTTCACAGACACTGAAATAACATACCTTAGTTCTCCTGCAAAAGAGCTCTGCTACTGTGATTGAAAGGTAAAAAGTATTTTTGGTAGGTTGTATGCTTTTTCCTTTAGGCCAATGTTACTGTCTGTCTTACGTTTCCTCCTTTTCAAGTAAGAACCATAAGTTTTCTGGTCAGAAACAAGACAAAGGATTCTGCTCAATCTACCCCTGGTCCACAGTTTTCTTAGGGAAGTATTGTTCTTTCAATCCCTTACTTGAATATTAATATTTGTTTTTATGACTCTGCCTAAATTGTTGTATAAATTCAGTTTAATGCTGTTGGCGAGGCTTTGAGTCAGTCCTGAATTATTCAGTGACCCTATATGTATTTATTTCAGCTACCAAAGTTAGACTTAGTTCAAGTAAAAACAAACTCTTAATTGACAGTCACTAGCAATTGAGCGGACTAATGGCTCCCACTCTGAATTTTTGTGTTAACAAGAATTGAGTGAACAGTCAGAAAAGCAATCTTTGCAAGTGAACAACTCAGACATTGACAGGATCAATACATATCACCACCCTGTCAGCCAGCGTAGTGCCTATGGGCTGTCATTTTAATTTATTTTTCATACACTTTTTTATATACAGAATACGGAAATGTTGAGGATTTAATAAAGGCTTATTAAAGAGGCTTCAAATTCACTCTTTTATGTTCTCTTTCTAAACACTTATCAGGTTCTTGGATACATATAAATTATTGCAATAAACATATATATTTGTAGGTGCTTCAAATGCGACTAGGGAAAGTGAGGCAAGAAACACTCTCTCTGCTACTTTTGCATCACCTCTATCAAAAAGCTCAAACTAAAAAGCTTTCTGAAAGCATAATTGCAACACACAAATTTTAAGACTAATTTTCTCTCTCTGGGCTATGAAGGCTTTGAACACTTGCAAATGGTCCCCTGCCTGGTTTATTTAATCACTTCTGACGCTTTTGATCCAGGGCTCTCTATTAAGGGATGTCCCTTTCAATTAAGGTAAAAAAAAAAAAAAAGCAAGCATAGTTCCTATATCCAGTAACAGAACCTGCACACCTAAGCTCACCCATCTGTGGGTACCCATGTCAGTAAATCTCAGTGACTTTTTCTTGTTGAGCAATATAATGTCCCATGCAAATAAGAAAAATGCATGAGCACAGCCGAATCTACATAAATTTTACATCAAAATAAGTCCTTGTGAAAATGTTTTTATGCTAACTGCCTGACTCAGTATGATATCATGTCAAAATGTAATCATCCAAATTCATCACTAGATTCAAATGTGTCACCAGCTGCATATATCAGCAATTGAGTTACATGAGCCATTCATTTGGCCCAGTATGTAATTTATCTAGTATTTATGTGATCTATATAAAACTAATTTCTTCCTAGGTCAGGACACTGCTGCAATGTTGATTAATACTTTTGTCATTTCACATATTGATTATTATAATTCACTACTTATCGGTTCCCTCGTTGCATGTTGCACGGACTTGAGCTTATGAAAAATGCCACTGCACGTATCCCAGTCAAATTATAAAAGTTTAACAATATCACTCTGGTTTTAATGAAACTTCACTGCCTCACTGCTCATCCATGGAATAGGTACGGTGTTCACAACTGTACTTGTAATGTGTAACCTTTCTAAACATTTGCTGACTTATTGTGGTGAGTGACCTTTCTCTTTTGTTGCATATTAGTTTCTCACTTGATAACTTATGGGGAGATTGCTGACAGCAGTCAGGCAGTAAACAAAAACATGGCTTGTTTCTTTTGAGTCCCTTATGCAAATGACTTGCTTTACTTTCATATTACTTTGTTTTGTCATCAACTTTAACCATGCCCTCTAAAATATCATTTTCCCATGCAAAAGTAGAATTATAAAGAAGATTGATCATAGTCTTTGCTAGTTGTTTATTAACTTTAAGCGATCCTGCTTAATTTCTTAGAGTTATAATCTGCTAGGAAGAATTTCCCCCCTGCTTAATGATATATTTCACTCTTTGAAAACTATGCTGAAATGCTTACATAGAATCATAGAATCCTTTAGGTTGGAAGGGACCTCCAAGATCATCAAGTCCAACCATTGAGCCATTAGGGCTCTAAAGTCCTCTGCTACAACAGATCAGAATCTGTCAGGGTTGGAAGGGACCACAAGGATCACCCAGTTCCAACCCCTCTGCCATGAGCAGGGACACCTCCCACTAGATCAGGCTGCCCAGAGCCTCATCCAGCCTGGCCTTAAAGACCCTCAGGGATGGGGCCTCAACCACCTCCCTGGGCAACCCATTCCAGGGTCTCACCACTCTCATGGGGAAGAACTTCTTCCTCACATCCTGCCTGAATCTGCCCACTTCCAGCTTTGCCCCATTCCCCCTAGTCCTGTCGTTACTCGATATCCTAAAAAGTCCCTCCCCAGCTTTCTTGTAGGCCCCCCTAAGATACTGGAAGGCCACAGTAAGGTCACCTCAGAGCCTTCTCTTCTCCAGAGTGAACAGCCCCAACTCTCTCAGTCTGTCCTCGTAGGAGAGCTGCTCCAGCCCTCGGATCATTCTTACGTTTTCTCGTAGGAAGCTGAAAGCCAAACCAACCAATACATTTTAAAGTAATTCAGGAAATGAGTCTGTTTAAATAAGCTTTCCAATACTGGATTTTATTTTAAGGTTCACATTTTCTTTGAGGAAGAAATGATCAACTTAACTTGGCTATTTGGTGCAATGGAAAGAGTATGCAAACCATCAGGTAGACAGTGACCAAAAAAAGTGCAGCCTATTTTCTAAGAGTTCTAGTAAAGTGCAGCATTTCACTTGTCTAAAGAAAGATGGTTTTAAATACAGATAGAATATGTTTACTTTCAATAACAGGGACATTTTAGGAAAGGCAAATATTTAATGAAAAGTATTCTTCTGTGATGTTTACACTCTAAGTTTATGTTACGTGACATTTTATAGAACTTGAAAAACCTGTAGATCTTTGGAAAGAATATGGCAAATATAGAGCATATGTTAGTGTTCTCCATAGCTTACACAAGGTGTTAGAGAAATAAAGATTTCTGGGCATAAGTAATTCTTTAGCCAAATCTTCATGAGATAATGCTTGAACGCTATTGTTTTCTGTCTTGAGCATATTTTTAACGGAGCCATAAAGATCAGGTGAGGGTACTTCCTGATAATTAGCAATCAAAAGAGAGGTGGCCTCACATTCAGATACTGTTAATCCCTAAACTGTCTGAACCAAGTCTGTTTTCATTATTCTAAAATGATTTCCCTTTTCTTCCTGTAATTTAGTGTGGATTGACAACAGTGAGGATTAAAACCTCTCTTTTTATCTGGAAACTTATTTTTAGACCATCATACAACAGCATGGCTGAAGAAGCAGGTTGACACAAATATGAGAGGTAACCCAGATGTTATTTTGCAGTTAAAATGGACCTGTTTCGGAGCATGTGTAGAGTGCCTTTTATAGGAAAGTCATCAGCTGCCTTACACCCCCCTCTTTGAAAGAAGGTGTTGCTGTGGATTTAAAAGCAGCCCTGCCATCAAGCACAGCCTCCCAAAGAAGAGTTTGAAAATCAACAAATACTGAATTAGAAACAGGATTGTATTTCAGGATGAAAAGCCCTGTTAGATTATGCTCTCAGCTGAGAGGAGCTGGGGATGGATTTTACCTAAACTTTCACCTCACAGATTTTTTTAACCTGCTTCTATCCTCATGGTCACCATACATTTCAAAGACATTTACAGTAATCAGTGCCAAAGTATAGTAGGCACTAGATCAAATTTTAAACTTAATTTGCAGTCCAATTCCTTAATGCTATGCAATGACTGAGGAAAAGAAATCCACAAAAAGAACAACAAACTTCTCTTTCTGTAGACAGAAGAAAAGAATATCAAGCAAAACCAAAATATTTATCCAATATGTAGTATTGTTTAGGTTGTAAAAAAAGTCTGAAGCTTTTTTTTTTGCAAACTTTTGCAATTCAAAGACTGGAGAGTTCCTGTTGGGACTATTCTAATTTTATTTTTTTTTTTTTTTTTTCCCACAGAGTTTATGTAGTTCCTTTGGACTATTTTTGCCAGGATTTACAAAAAAAAAACGCAACGTAGACAGACATTTCAGTTAGGTGAAATGGACAATAATGATATATTTTACTCAGTCATCATCATATATTTGAGGCTACTCTTCAATTAACAGAGCACTGAACCTAAGAAATGCGTGCCATTATATCTGTAGAACAGTATATAAACTGCTAATAATATTGGAAAAAGCAAAATGTATTTCAAACACTACTAAGTTAATAGTACTGTTTATCTTTAAGATCAATGAGAAAGAATCAATATCCTGTAGTAATTGCTTCCACCATTTATAAAGAGAAAGTAGAAAAGTTAGGTTAGTCAGTATGGAAAGCTGAGAAGAGAACAGGGTGAGGGTAGCCCGGTAGTCCCAGCAGGCTGACTGCCTAGATGACTTTTTGATATCATCTTAGGTGTAAGTCAACATTCTTGGCAGATTCAGTCAAGTACTAGAGTAATGCAGTTTGGAATGAAGATGGTAAGAAACATAATTCTGTGCATAATTCTGTACAGCCTCTACTTAACCCTAACTACTTTCAGAAGACCCATCTCCAAGGGTGGGGATGGCCTGATGGTTCCCTTTCCAATAAATTGATCCGAGCAGGAAGCTCTTAGCAGAACATTATCATTGATAATAACAGGAGAGCACTCATTCAGGCACCATGTTCTTACTGCAAAATATATATTTTTTTTTTATGGTTTAAAACTGCATGTTGCCATTTTGAAAATGTTTCCCAAATATTCTCTAAAATGGAGCCTTTCAAAATGCATTTCAGAATAAAAGGTCCATGAAATTGTTTATAGTAACAGACATTACTGACTGACCAAATGTTTTTGGGGTTGTGTTTTTTTTTTTTTTTGGTTGGTTGGTTTTGATTGTTTTTTTAACAAGAGCAGATGCCTAAATCACAGGAAATTAAAATGAAAATACTCACTTACCTCTAATGTTCTTCTTAGGATGAATGCTGATGAGATGTGTGCCTTGCAGAAATCTTTAAGGTCTGTCATTAAAAGTATGTAAAACAAAATGTGTTTTGACAGGTTTAATAGATATGCACATTCACCTGAAACAGTAAATTAAATTCTAGTTAACACTAACCCCATTTTGGTATTACTTAGATTGGGGGAAAAAAAAAAAAAAAGGCAGGAAATGAAACATGGTAAAAGCTAAAAACTGTATGAGAAAATAAAAGCATTGCATATTGTATTTCTACCAGTATTCTCTGATGGTTTGGTTTTTCTTGGGTTTGGGTTGTTTTTTTTTTAATAAACTTAAATGCAGGGAGAACATTGCTCTTGAAAAATATGTAAATACATACTCTATGTTCAGGAAACTCAAATACACTCTGAACAATCAAAAGAATATCCTTATGTTTTTGCAGAAAATTATGACTCTCAGAACAGTCAGCATCTAAATCAATGTAAACCTTTAGAGTAGAAGCTATACAATTTTAACTGGGATGTATTCAGATAATCTAGTTAGATACAAATTCGGAATTATGAACTAGCATATGCTATTTGCTTAAACAGTTTGTGTGAAAAAATTTCTATAAAATCCGTTTACTCTATAGCACAAAACCAGTACCAATTAATAAACTGATCATAGCTATGTTCTTAATTGTTCTCATACATTTTTTGCATTTTTTTCCCGAATTTTAATGTACTAAAAATTAATTTCTTCCAAGAAAAATGGTGGAACAAGACAATGTATAGATTTTGATCTATAGGTGAACTACCAAAAAAGCAAATTCATGCTGAAGGTTTTCCCTGTCTGCACTACTGTTGGAAAATTCAGTAAGAATTAGATAACATTTAATGATTATAAAAGATTTCTATGCCATTGTATAAGCATGTTCTGCAGTATGATTTTTTGGGTGGAAAGGATGAAATTCAGAAACTTTAGTTGCTAATAATCAGGTTTACCACAATACTAAAGAGAAAAATAGGTAACTGTTAGCAATAGGCTTTCCAGTCACAGCAACACGATCACAATCATATATGACAGGCTAGTTCTTTATGCACACCCAAAATTTACTCCACATGGACACATTGTTGTACCACACCAACCTTAAATATGTCAGATTAATTTTTATTGCCTTAGCTAAGACAATGATGACTTGTGATAGAAATGCATGAACCAAACTGTCACAGATTTGCATGCTTTGCTCTCTGTACTGCAGGCATCCATGTATCTTAGTTCTATACTCAAATAATTGGCTCTGTGGTTTTAACCTAGGTCTGTAGATCCTTGTAAGCCATGGTAATGCTTTGAAAGGAATCTGTGAAAGGAGCCTTTCATGGCTCAAAAGTATTTTTAAGCAGTGCAAGGAAATCTTTTCAGAACCCAACAAATCCACAAATTTCAAGAACTGCAGGCAGAGAAATTGTGTATCTAGTCATACAGGTGCTGGCTGTACTCCATAAAATACTAGCTCTCAGCCAAACTGAGATATCTGATGTATTAAAGATGTGACACTCCAGAATGCTGCTGAGAAACGGTTAATCTGTGGAAGCAAGTAGCTGAGTAGCTGTGGAAAGGGGAATCTGAAATAAATTTAATTCAGGCACTACCATTTCTGAGGCAGAATTTCACTGCGTTAGGTGGGAAGTTTTGAGACAGAGGAAAAGCACAGGCACAGTAACACAAGTACAGTGAGTAGTGGGGTAAAATCA
Source organism: Merops nubicus (assembly GCF_000691845.1). NCBI lineage: Eukaryota > Metazoa > Chordata > Aves > Coraciiformes > Meropidae > Merops > Merops nubicus. Next base: position 11,644 of record NW_008600776.1, read on the forward strand.
GTGCAGATATATTTGAATTAAACAGGAGATACCAGCTTTTAGTGTTGGACTGCTACTCACTTTTGCTAAAGAAACTCATTTGTTATGGAGCATGCTGAACTGTGCTGCATATCACAGCTGTCTCATTTAGACCCTTGAAGTGTTAATCACAGAAAATGGGTCATAATTTGGCAATGACTCATTTTTGCAATTATTTTTGGTATAGCTCTTTTTATTTACAAGCAAATACGTTAACAGAAAGTCTTTACCAGCAACAGTAGATTCATCTCAGAGCACTCCAGCAAACTCCAAATGACTGTACAGGGTGTGTCCCAGTGTGGTTCACAACCGTTCAGCAAAACACAAAGCCTTGGTGTTAAAATCTACTGCTGCTTGGTGTAACCACAGCAGTTAAAACAGGACGTGTTTTGACTTGATGACATTAGCAGTTACTACATTTTGAACTCTCATCTTCATATTTGTCCTGGAAATCTTCAGGTTCTGGCTGTTTCATGTTACAGGGTCACTCTATAATAGTTCCTTCACTCAAAAGTACTAATATTTGGGGATTTTAGGAACTCTGTAGGTAGCAAAGTAGCTAGAAAGGTAAACAGATTTCTCTCAGAGCAAGCTTGCCTAATCTTGCTGTCTTTCTAGTAGCAAAATTCAAAACAAGCTCAAAAGCCAAACTTCATTCTGTTCTTTCTCTTGATGTCTTACAGTACTGATATCCTGCCTACTCTCCTTTACAGGACCCAGCTTGTTACATTTGAGTGTAATGGGACAAAAAGCCTTGTAAGTTTGCCCTTTGAATGATTTTTCAACAGTTCTTTTAACCCTCAGAATTTCACTTCTTTCTGCAAAATAGGGGTAACAAATTAATTTTGCTTTGCAAAAAAAAAAAATAAAAAAAAATAAAAAATAAAAATCTAGTAATGGTTAATCAATTAAAGTTTTGTATAAAATAAAATAAGCAGTCTTATATGGATCCTACAAAGCTGTGAGCAGCTTTCCAGTATTATATTTTCCTCTCTGAAGCACAGTTAAGACTTTTCGTTGCCATTAGTTACACTTTAAATACAAGGTCTGGGCCAAACTAATGGTTTTAGTAACCCCACAGATCAGTCAGTGTGAATCTGCTGAAGTTATTAATGATGTTACACCAAACCTCAAATGATGGAGGGAAAACGAGATTCATGCCCTTAATGTTAAAGGTGACCTCCGCTATGCATGCACACTATGAAAATCTGCAGCCCACAGGCAATTTGATTTTCTGCCCGAAAATTACTGTAGAGACTTCAATATCTGTGAGGCAGCTTCCTGTATTTTTCAAAGGGCAGAGAGAAGATATTAAAAGTCAAATCAGGGCTGAACTAAGAATCTGGTACTAATAGTCGTTTTAGCTTTAGAAATAAGGCACAGTTCAGAGGTACGGGGGCAGTTTGTGTAAGTTTGGTGATTTCTGATGGTGCAGAATCTGCTGACTACATTTTCCATCACATTAACCTAAGGTTCCCTAGAGGGAAGGAGTCTCTGGTGCTCAGGAAGTGTCAGGCACAGCTAGATCTGTCATTTGTTTGCAATATGAAAAAGAAAAAAATTCAGTTGATTCAGTTGAAAATTTCAATTTCAGTTGACTGGTGCCCTCCTCCTGCACCACCCATGGCACATCCCCAGCAGATACTGCAGCCCTCTCTCTGGGGTTTGTGGTTGGACACAAGGAGAAGGATCTTTCCCTTCACAGATACGCAAGGGGAAGAGAGAACTTGAGAGGTGGCAAAATAAGCTAGAGGCAACATATTTATGGTCCCAGAAACAAAACAGAAGAAATGGAGAGGACAAAGTCTTTGCCCTCCCTCACTCTCTCTTGACCTGTACGGAACCGCTCACACCATGCAGAGGATCACAGTGCTGCTTATGTGTCTGAATCTCTATAGAGACACAAATAGGAGCACACACACAAGAGCAATATATCAGATGAAAGCACAGACACTCATATGCACTCACTAATGCAAAAGCCTCTTTCGGTGCAACATATGACAAATAGACTTCATTGGAAGACAGATATTTTCCAGGGACTGCTCAGGAGCAGGTGCAGGCAGTGCCATGGACTGCTCAGTATGTCTGATCTTTCTAGTGGATGGTAGGTCACAGAAAATCATTGGGGTGCACTTGAAGTGAAACCAGACAGGTCAACCACTGCAGTCACTGTGAGATGCAACTATTCCATGCTTCAGAGTAGATAATTTATGTAACTGTCTACATGAGATTTTAGGAGCCTAACTGTAGGCACCCAGATTTGAAATGCATGTGTTAACAGGAACCCATTTATCATATTTCTTACATTATGGAAGCTGTTGGGTTTTTTTTCAAAACTAGTTGTCAAAAAGCATCTGAAAAAAAAATTAGATGCCTCTATAGTCTCATTATACTGTAATTCGAATGATTTATTCTAACTAGGGCTGCTGAGCACAGCTTAGTGACTCAGATGCCAATGCACAAATCCTCAAAACCACTCTTGCTTAACCTTGTTCATATTTTGAGGCAGGAAGAAGGGTAAATCTCACAAACTGTCCTCAAATCTACCTCTGATACAGAGTTCAACTGCATTCAGAATAAGTAAAATGCGTTAGAAAGTAATTAAAATGTCTATGGTATAAGCAAGCCAAGGCTTTTGAAGGGCTCAGAAAAAAAGAAAGGAAAACAACGATGTGGTGACTAACCACTGGAGGAATAAATAGATTGATGCATTCACTCACAGCATACAACATAGCAAAGAAAGGAGCAAAGCAAGTCAGAAACCAGACCATTGGGGAAGGAAGAAGCCGGGCCATCAGTCCAATTCCAATCATATAGCAATTGCCAAGGAAAAACCACATTAGATACATAATCCTCTTCCTGTCTGTCCTGGTCTTTATCTTGTCTCACTATTGCTGGGGACTATACTTACAGAAGATAGCCAGGGAGCCCTTCCAATAACTGGAATTCCCACACAGTTCATCTACCATGTAGACAAGATTTCAAATGCCACTGCAGGCAGAGCCAGCTTTTTTGCTGTTAACTTGGGGGTGGGACAAGATGTTAATGTGGAAGGTGGGGGTACCTGGTGGTGATCTCCTGATTGGTTCCCACACAAGGCTGGCCAGACCCTGGGTGAAAACCCGTCAAGAATGTTTCTTGCCTGGTTGTGAACATCATCTATATGGCAACTCTGATTCAGGGCTGGGGGCTTAAACCCCAGCACTTCAAATATGTAGAAGGGAGAAGTTGTTACAAGGAAGCTGCTGCTCGCAATGAAAGCACAGAGTTTCCAAATCAGGGAATTGCAAGCTCAAAATAGGAAGGGGGGGTCTATGAGGCTGGGCTGAGAAAAACCTCTGATAAGTTGGACAGAAGTCTTGCAATGTAAAGCCTAAGAGGAAAAGAAGATGAATAAGGTGAGGGGAGAGATGATAGATAGTTTTGATAAATTATCATAACTGTAAGAGCTGAAAAAGAAAGGAAATTATATGGCTTGTTCCTCTTACTGAGGAATAACTGGAGAAATTAAACAACAGTCTAGCAGTGGGTGGAAGGGGAAAAGGGGGGGTCTAATTTAATGCTACTATTAAGTCAGAGTGACTGGCAGCATGGTGGCATTGTCTCAGAGGGATGAAATATGGAGAGAGGGGAGAGGCCAAAAGGAAATTAAGGAATTCAAAGTTTGTATAAAGTTCTTCTTTCTGTATGTATAGGAAAAATGAATAAAACAAGGAATAAAGACATTTTGTCTTCCTGTACTCTATACCTGTCAAGCACAGACTACAATGCAGCATAATAGCTGCACAAAGCTATCTGTTCTCAATGAGCAAGGGTGGGGATAATTCATTTTCATGTCATGTATCACTCACAGCTGTCTGCTGTGATTGCAAAAGTCAAATTACCCCATCCTACGTTCACACTAAGCCAAATTTGTTTGGGAAGCAGGGGACAGAAAGTGGGTGTGTTAATAGCAGATAATTTGCTTCCTGAATATATCTGTGAGGTCTAAATGGGAACATTAACAGTCTTGCATATGGTATCTAGTGCTATTGCATGTACAGGGCAAGTTCTCCTGTATCACTTATTCAAATCATAACACACAAGAGCCTAACTTTGTCTTATTATAGCACTTCATAACATCTTGTAATTTTTGTGTACTTTTTCCTCTTTTTGACAAAATAGTATGTCCCTAAGCAAGCATCTGAAAGGGTCTTATTCTTGAACAAAATTGAGATGTGTGACAGCTATGTTAAAACTCAAAGAAAAAAGAATTTTAAAATTATCCATTTGTGCTATTTGGCCAATACTTTCTGCTGCGCTATCCCACATTCTGGAGACTACAGAACGTTATACAAAGTCTAGGTAGAGTGATATGCCTTTTGCTGTCTTTAGCTGCATACAGAATTTCATAAAATAAAATAGTTTTAGAGAAAATTAACTCACAGACAAATGTCACTTTTCTGTTTCAGGTCTGGCTACTGTTATAATAACCAAAAATGTGAACTTTCTTTCACAGAATAGATTGCATAGAGATTTAACCATGTAGGAGAATTATTCAGACAGAAGACTGAATGATCACTTTTTCAATTTTAACCTTTCCAAATTTTTTTTTCAATTCAATAGTAAAGTCATGGTTTACTACAAATAAACCCTGAGCACTTTGTTACTATATTTATCACCTTAAGGTTGGTGACAAAATTTTTCTGTAGAAAATTCATATCTTTTTCCTCTTCCCAAATGACCTTATAAAGGCTACTAAATTGCAGTTAGACAGAAAAACTTGACCGAGTCTCTTGTATTTTCTTCCTTGAAGGAATATTTTAAAGACTGTTGGTGCTACTGCCCATTTAAAGGAAGCTGGAACCTCACTGCTATACTCTAAGGTATAATTTTACTTCAGTCCAAGGCATAGAGAATATTTTTACCTACAAACAGAGCTTGTTTTAGGTCCATCCCACTCTGTTGTATGTGATGAAGCACTTAGAAGCTGTCCTGCAAAGACACTATCTGAGATTCAGTGCAAATCCCAGTGGCAGAGATTTACCTGAGCATCGTTATTTTACTTGTTTTGACAGTTATTTTGACCATATTTCCTTGGTGCTTTAGCAGATGAGAGTTAGTGCTCTTATGGGGCATTCTGAATGGGAGGCTTGCTTCCCATTTTTATGAATCTTGCTGCTGTCAAAACACCATGCCAGAAAATAGGAGAAACAATCAGAAAGACCTCTACAGAGTAGTTCAAATATTCTCTTGTGAGGGTACCATATGGTCAATGGTCACTGTTTATCAGCGGTTTTGCATGAAGAGCTGAGATTTTTAGTTATAGCAAAACACGACTGTTTAGGAGATGTTTTGCTTCCTTGGCGCTATTAATTTGATTCTGTTTCCAGGGCTTGGAAATAGAGGACGTATGATGTTCGAAGAATGCTTTAGATCCTTATTTGATTAAATGCTACAGCAGCATTTTAGGCATAGTACTGTCTTTTAAGTTCTGTCTTCCTAAATAGGTATTCAGAAGTAGTCTATTGGGGGGAATTATTGTGCTGGCAGTATAAGTAAGTGGAGTTTGTTTTTTTTTTTTTTCAGTAGCATACCTTGAATGATATTTGATTGAAAATACATATAAAAGTGTCCAAATCCCAGAAAGACTGAATGGATCAATTGTGTCAATTATTAACCTGCAATAATAACACTTCACTACTACTGGGACTCAGATTTTCTGAAATTTATTGTTATCTTTTACTTATGTTGCTCAGCCACTATTCTGCTACACTGCCAATCAAATATGAAGTATCATAAAAATATCTCTAAAGGATATGAACTCTTTCACCTAAATAGGTGTATTGAGCTTAGAAATAAGATAATTTATAATTGTAGAGTGATTTAATTTAAGAAATTATAAGTGAATTCCACCCTGTCAAGAAAAGAAAATTCATAGGAAGAAAATGTTTATCTTGTGAGTATTAGGACAGGAAAGTTGAGGAAAAAAATGTGTTAGAATAGAAAAGCTTAATAAGATGCCAAGTGTAACAATCAAAATTCCATTTTCCACTGGATACCCAAGGGTACAAAATAGTCAGTTGCTGCTGATTCTGTGATTACATTTACAGATACCATTTCATTACAAGCTGTATTTGGAATTCTAAAGCCATTAAAAAAATGCAAACACATGATGCATTCCATTCCTGTTCAAATGGAATGTTACATTTTACTTTTTTTCCCCTCTATAAAGCACCTTATCTCTGTCATATAAGAAAAAACATTTCATATATATATAATATTATTTTAATAATTTTTAAGTTGAACAAGAACAGATACACATGCATGAGTTAATTCTGTGGTGTGTTAATTTTATATGTGTCCTAACCCCTTTTATTTTCCCCAAATATCTTAGTTCCTCTTTGGTCAATACAACAAGGTGCATGAAAAGCCATTTCTGGGTTGTAGCTGACTAAGAGGAGTGAGATAAGAATTGAAATGTCCCTTGCAGAGTACAGCTTGAGAAGCTCATATTTCTCTCCATAAGAAAGGCCCTGGCTCTAGCTCTTCAATTACATTCGACCATACTAGCATGTCCCCCAGAAAGGGGTTTTATCTCACCAGGGCTTGAGCCATTCATTGTAACAGATACAAATCAGAAATTACACCTGAAGTCTAACTGGCATCTGTAAGTTCTGTTTTAATGCATTGCCAAAGAGCAGCTCCACTTAATGACAGACAGAATCATTTTGGCTTTGACATAGTTTCTGAGTAGTTTGAACAGTATCTTCAACCGGACCACAATGAATTTTTTAATCTAGAAGTAACAGAAGCCTGAAGTTTGTTTTACACTAAAACATCAAAAAAAATCATGTCATAAACACACCTTTGTATTATATAAAGAAAATAGGCACCCAAGAAGTCCTGGATTCTTATTCCTCCTAATTAGGACTCCTTCTTCACTGAGAGTAAAAGTAGTGAATATAGACAAGAATATCTGCTCTGACTGGAACACCACTCTACTACCTAGTTGCTCATAATATGTAATTTAGATATGGATGAATTAATAATTGTAAAACATTTCAATGACATCTGCAGGTTTGCTGTCTAAATGTAACACAAATGCAATAGGAAATGAAAAGGTTAAACTGTTAGTCTTTCCGGGCATCACGCTTAGCTTAATTTTTATTTTTTTTTTAAATGAAATTTACATTTTTACCCCCAATGTGTGCTATGAGGTGTATCATTGGTGAACTATAGTGCTGTGATTTTTTTTCAGTATTCAGTAGTTTCAGTGCCTAGAAAGTATAATTTACCAAAATTAAAGCAGCATATCACTTCCCCCTTCATATAACGGAGGGTGAAATGTGTCCTCAGATGTAAATGTGAAGCTAACTGTAACGTAACAAATTCGTGTTATACTCCCCAGTCTCCAATGTTTTACTGCAGAAATAATGTCAGAAGTTCCAGTTCAATATTTGCTTTCTATGTAACATATGAAATTAGTAGAATTGGAAATTTTTCAACAAAAGGGATCAAGGATAATTAAAGTTATGAAATGTATTATATATGATAACTATATTTATAGAGCAGGAAGCATCCTGGAAAAAGAAGCAAATAGGATGGATGAGGTAAGACAATTCTGTACATCATCAAGTAATTTAAGGAGAGTGAATAGTACATGAGAGCAAACAGTGGAGTGAATCTGATGAGATGTTCACTGTCTCCTCCAATAAAAGACTAAAAGAGTTACAAATGAAACTAAAAGGTCATTCCTAAAGTAAAGAAAGGGAGGGATTTATCCTGTGACTTGTAACTAAGCTGTAGACATCCCTGCCACAGAAGGTTATCAATCTCAAGCAGACGGCAGGGCTGACAAAAGTCACAGGACAAACACATGAAACAGAAGTCCATCTGTGATTATTAAATGCAAAGATCCTACCCTCTGAAGAATTCCCCAAACCCCAAATCACTGGAAGCAGGAAGAGCATTTAAGATAGTTCACCTACATGCTTCTCCTGTTCTGATACTCGTCTTTGAGCATTCCCCATGGATGACTAAGCAGACATTGCTCTGGCCTGTTAGAGCTAATCCTAAATGGGATCTAGTTTATATCAGAGACAACATACAAGGAAAGCTCAAATCATTTGAGTTCCTTAGGTGTTTAGACTCCCTTCAGTAGGTGTCAGCTAAAAACTGCCTTTCCAGAGGGCTAAAAACATGTAGATATTGAGCTTATTTCTATGCAGTTTTCTATTTCAGCTGTATTATGCTATTTATTATCAGCTAAAATAATGCAATATTGTATAATCTACATCAATCAATATAGTTAAATTATTAGGTACAATCTATCATAAGAATTAGCAGTTATATATTGTTCATATATATTGTCCTCTACTTTCTTTGACCTGTCAAGGAAAGGAAATGTTATGGAAGCTGGATGATATGCTCATAGTAGGGGAAATAACAGATTCTATTGCAGAAGAACAACCCTTCTAATTATATGTCAGCTGACTAAGGGGATGCTTATGCCATGGAAAGAGATATTAAAATTCCTTCGTAGGACTAGAAATAAATGTATACAGCAGGCATTAACATGTTATGAAAGTGTGTACAAACTGATGAAAATTACAGGAATGTGCTCGTGTATTTGTAATATAATCTGAAGAGCTTTTATGTCTTAATTTAAATGTGAAGGAAGAAGACTGAAACCTATGATCTAACTTTTCAACTAGAAATTAAAAGAACCTAATGAGAAAACTACTTTTCTTTGTTGTAAATAATTTATTTTAAGTAACATTTCTGAAAGCTAGGTTAGCTATAAGGCCTTTGTAAAATGCTTGAAAATTATAACATCTTAACCAGAAAATATTTTCTATTTTTAACTCAAAAGCTCTCCAGTTAATAGTTTTGATTGTCAGATTTTTGCCCTCTGGGCTTCTTGCACAAGCCTGGTTTTGCAAGGTATTCTGGCTGCACAGACTACCTCAAAAAATCAAGGATTCTGATTCAGGTACCTAAGAAGAGGTATGAACTACATTAATAACTGCTTCAGAACATGCTATCACTTCAAAGTACAAGTTACGTTGTTTCCCCTCCCACACCAGATGACATACCATAAAGCAAAAGTGAAAAGCACTATTGATGAAAGCACCGGTTTATATTTCTATATTTTTTTTTCCCATTAATTTACTTTTATTCCTAGGGGACAGCTGCCTAGATCATAGCTCTCCCTAGGAACAGTGCTGTCATGACTTCAAAAGTAGTCTTGAAGCTTTGAACTTTAGAAACAGTTATTTTCTTCTTAGAAGGCCATGAACAAAGATAAAAAAAATAAGAAATTTATTAGACTCTATAGCACTTATAGATATTACAGTCTCAAAAAAAAAGCACTTTTTTTTTAATAGGGAATGCAACAGCAAAACTAGTTAGATCTACATACTCACACACTGAACTATAAACTTGTAATTACATGTACACAAACACACCCACAAACTTATTGATTCAATGCTTCCTCCATTTTCCCTCTGCTCTAACTGGCAACACTCTTCAGTAAGAAAAAAAAAAAAAAAACACCTTATACCAGGCTACTTTGCTTCAGTATTTCACCTCTTATTAAATCCTTCACTTTACCTTTTTTTTTTTTCTCTTGAAGACTTGACAAGACATTTGAACTTGGGCAAAAGCTCTGGCAAAGTGATCTTTTTGTGAAAGCAATGCTACTTCGGCAGAATGCCTCCTTGTCATGGATTGATGTAATTGTCTTACCCAATTTAGGTTTATATTCCACAGTGATCTCCTAATTATCTGTTTTCCTTAAGGATGGGATTCATTTAGTCTTATTTTGACTGTCTGAATGGTAAAGATCTATCTATGCTAAAGACCTAGATCTATTGGGAGACAATGGAAGGAGATGAACTTCTCTCAGGAAGCAGTTCAGGTGATAAAGACAGATACATAAGATCTCTCTCCATTGACTGAGGGAACCTAGTTAGATTTTGATGGCTAGATTAGGTAATAAAGTCTTTTTGGTGGCTAAAGTTAAGAGAGATATATCCCATCCTAAATATAGATTTTGTCACTTACGCTACATTAAACAGTCTGTGGCTGCAAGTGCCAGGTGTCAGAACCCATTATCTGTGTGACCAGTCGCATGGAAGATGATTGACCCTGGTAGCACAATAAGGAGTTTGTTGCTTCGTCAAACGCTAATCTGTATTTACAAATGCCACCATATCTAGTGTTCTCCTTTGTGCTCAAGGACACTGACATTAATGACTGCCTGACTCTCATGGAAACCCCACATCACCACCCCATAACAGCCAGGAGGAATGGCTTCATGGGCCATTTTTTCAACTGTTTTAGGGAAAACTAAATGGGAGATTTTGTGAGTAATTTACCCATTTGTATTCAACCCTATTTGTACTGCCAAACCAAGTGTACACCAAGAATGAAGTTACAATTTAAAACACTGGAGAACTCAGTTTCTCTTGTAAACTTGCCTTACACCTGTACTTAAGAGTCTCATGCTGCACAACTTAGCACACTCCTGCTGCCCTTGAATCAGTGCCACTCTGGTGTCAAATTCAAAGCAATGCACCAGGGCACTATAAAGAGTGTTCCAAAGAAGGTGTAGACAAAGTGTAGCAGTTATCTCTCTAAATATATCAGTAATGTAGCCATATGTCTAAGCACTTCTACTGTCTGGATTTATGGAAATTAGTCTACTTTTTCTTGTATCTTATACTTGACTGCATGCTTATTTGCTCTTTATAAGACATCGTATCCTCATAAAACAGTGGAAAATGCTTTTAAAAATTTGATCCGGCATTCC
>NW_008600776.1:22487-51968 GCF_000691845.1 Merops nubicus
TTTCCCAAAACTCATCTAGTCACACAGGGATTATATTTGCAAACTCATCTACACCAATAAAGAATCACCCAAGTGCGTAAACTAACCCAAAGTGTAAAATGCTAAAGTAGGACCATGTGCTATTAATTTGGGATGAGGGGTGTGGAAGAAAATCTACTGTTTTATTTCTGTTTGACAGTTTTCCATTAAATATTTACAGAAAAATATATTTGAGAATCCAGTTCAATAATAGGACTTTCTTGGGTGGAAGTCTACCTCTGGTAGGCATTAACTTTGAATTATTAAAGGAAGGGTTTGTTTTTGGTTTTTATGGTGTGTAGCCCTGTACCAGTGGATTCTCAGTAAGACAATATTATGTAGAAGCCACATGGGAGAATCCATGTCCATGTCAGTATGTGTGTCTATCTGCCATAAGTTTAGGATGTGAGTGTGTGTATATTTCCATATGTGTTCTGATTCATTCTGAAAAAAAAAATGAAATTTCAAATTAAATGTTAATAATTTAAGAATATCAGATTAAGGTAGATCATATAAACTTGATTTTGTTAATTTCTGCAACAGAATTATGATGATGACAAACACACAAATTGCAGCAGTCCAAGAATACCAGAGTCTTCTAATAAAAAATACTCAAACTCTCTGAAGGGAATAATTTATCCATCAGATCCACAGGTGAAAAATTTCCAGCTTTATTTGTGGTGAGGGATATCCATATCAGAAATCAGGACAAGCTTTTTAATGCTGTGAATATTGAAGATCAGCAATAGATCACCCAATAATCTTGGGGAATGTTCACCACTGGACATATTTACAAACTAAGTAAATATAAAGAATGAGATGGTAATTTGATTCTGGCTGACAATAAGAAAATGGACTAGATTACAACTTTAGATTGTTTCCTATCCTATTTTTAATGTAATTATTTATCTAATGATTGATACAGACAAGCTTTTCTGATTGTCAAGAATGTAACTGTGGACACTAATTTAGCTCTTTTATAACTTTGTCCATCAACAAGTGAGAATGGAGTCCATGTCAAACCCAGCATCAATGCCAGGAAAGGAGTGGTTCCCAAGTAACAAACTGGGAGACCTTGAGAACAAGTCTAGCTCTCTGAGGGTATAGAAGAGGAAGAGAGGAATCAAATAAACCTTTCCACTTGCTGCCCTAAAGGAGTCAGTTAAGAATTTTGCAAGGCTAGTCTGGAGGCAAGTATCAATGTAAATAGATCATCAATGGGACAGAGAATCAGAAGAATAAGACTGCTGGAGCTGTAAAAGATATTCTCAGAAACACCTGTAATAAACCCTGAATGCTACAACACTGTCTGCACACAAAAATACACACACACACGTTAGCAAGTAATCAATTTATGGTACTGTTAAGATTTTGGTGCCTTGCAACAACCTGATAAACTATTCTAAGTTATTTTTTCCTTAAACTCCTAGGCGTTCTGTCATCATTCTGGAGTTTCAACATTCAAAAACCTACTAAATCAATCATTATAATATCTATGAGAAATTCTAGAGGTTCATTAGTAGCTCTACCATGTTTGCCCTTCACTCACTTGTACCACTTTACTGGAGATAATGAAAGTGGATATTGAACCTTTTTTTCTGACTTTTAAAATTATGGTGATTCAATGTTTTATTAACTATAGTTGTATACTATTCTTCCTTATTCCTCTGTTTAGCATTGCTTGTGAGATCTTAAATCTGTTAAATGTGTCACATAAACTGTGCTTATTATTACATGTAATTAAAATGACAAGAGAAAAAAACCTGCTTAAAAGTAGATTAAATCCAAGTAACCTCCCGTTCCAATGCAGAAACAGGAATGATGCAAAAAGGTGGCCCAAAGTAAGTAACTTGGTAAGTCCTGTTACAAAAATATCCAAAAAGGTTTCAAAAAAACTGAGAATATTATTTATACAAATATTATGAGTGTCTTCAACAACACTCAGTCAAGAATGCAGCAGTGGAAACAATGAGGTCTGTGGCTGAGGAATAGCTTGAGGTGGAGAGGGGGTTTCCCGGAGCCAGGGAGACCCAAGGAAGAGTGGGGAGACCAATCAGGAGCTGTCAGCTCTCACGTGCAAGGCTGAGAGGCTAACTTGGATAGGAGTGTTGCGAGGGACAAATGTAGGAGATTTAAAAAGCCCTAGGGAGCATTATTGACCAAGGTTGGTCAATGTCAGCCAGGGCATGGCACAGCAGTCCATGCAGGAGGGCATGAAGGGAGGGTCCTGCATCCTGCTTTTAGGTCCACCTACCAGGGAAGTGCTCCAGGTCTCTGCCAAAATAGTGGGCATTTAAGAGCTCATCTAAGAGCTAAAACTAGTGTTCCCACTGAGAAAACCCCTGAGTAGTCTGATGTATCCACTCAGATGGACCTAGACAGAAAGGATAGTCCAGTACAAGCGATAGATACCAGTGAGTGCCTAGACCCTTCTCCTGATGTAAAGGTAAGTACCTGCAAATAGTGTGTTGATGTTGAGGGTGTTACACCAGGTGACTGAGTTGTAACAAACAGACATAAGGCTACACAGCACTAATGGAGCCGAGATGGAGATAGATAGGTGGCTTCAAATGCATGTTCCTGTAGGAGACATCAGTGAGAAATAGGCTCCTTGGACCTTAGTCAAGAAAAGAAAGCAGGACTCTGCTTCTTCCTTCACCCTCTCACATCACCACCAAAACCAGATATGAAGCTTTAACACCTACAGACACCTATGAACAAACTCTACATGGAGAAACTTCACCAGCAGTGTATACTGGATACCATAAAAAGAAACAATATGTGCTCATAGTGGGTGACTGTTAAAGGGCACTGAGGCATCCATCTGCCATCCTAAGAGGGAATCAGGAGAGGTATGCTGCCTCCCAGGAGCTAAGATCTGAGACATTGCTGAGAGGGTGCCACAACTTGTGATAACACTGTTATCTACTGTTACTCTTCCATGTGGGTGTGAATGATGCTGTGAACCAGAACCTGGGCAGAATCAAGGAAGACTATAAAGCCCTGGGGGTGAAAGTGCAAAACATTGGTGCCCAAGGTATCTTTTCCTTCATTTTACTGGTTAGAGGAAAGAGGGCAGCCAGAATTAGACAAATAATGAATACCATCTCCTGGCTATGTGGCTGGTGCCATTGTGAGGATTTTGGGGTTTATGACAATGGGACATTTTTTGATTACTATAACCTGTTAAGGAGGGGTGGAATCCACCTGTCTTGAAGATACAAGGGAATCTTTGGCAGCAGGCTGGCCAACTTGGTAAGGCTGGCTTTAAACTGAAGGTCTTGGGTGGTGGGGTCCAAAATGGCAATGCTCATGCTATCCCACCAACCTGGGGAATAAACCAGGCTATCAGAACAGTGACAAATGATCCTTTGTTGCCTTCCAGGATGAGAGCCAGAAGGCCACCCATCTCAAGGGTGTGTATGACTCTGGTGGTTACTCTTGCACCCCAGGGAAACCCTCTTGCTTGATTAAGTCTCTGAAATGCCTGTACACCAATGCCTACAGCAAGGGGAATAAACAGGAAGAGTAAGAGATCTGGGTGTGGTCGCAGTTCCATGATCTCACTGCAATTACAGAGACATGGTGGGATGGCTCACATGACTGGAGTGTTGTCATGGATGACTATGTACTTTTTAGGAAAGACAGGCTGACAAAGTGAAGTTGTGGAGCTGCTCTTTATGTGAGAGCAACTGGAGCGTGTCAAGCTCTGCCTAAGGGTGGATAAAGAATGTGTTGCGAGCTTATGGGTAAGAATGAAGGGGCAGGTTAGTATGGGTGACAGTGTTGTGGATAAGGAACAGGATGTCGATGAGGCCTTCTATAAATAGCTGGAAGTAACCTCAAGATCACATGCCCCAGTGCTCATGAGGGACTTCAGTCACCCTGATATTTGCTGGAAAGGCAACACAGATAAGCACACACAGTCCAAGAGGTTCCTGCAGTGCGTTCGTGATAACTTTCTGACACAGGTGGTGACACAGGAGCCAACAATGAAAGGGGTACTGCTGGGCCTTGTATTAACAAAGAAAGTCTGGTTGGGGACATGAAGGATGGGGCCAGCCTTACCTGCAGTGACCATGAGATGGTGGAGTTCAGGATCATGCAAGGAGGAAGCAAGGCAATAAGAAGGATTACATCCCTGGACTTCAGGAACACTAACTTTGACCTCTTCAAAGACCAGTCTGGAGGAATCCCATGGGTTTGGACTCTAGAAGGTAGGAAAGCCCAAGAGAGCTAGTTAATATTGAAGCACCACTTCCTCCAAGCTCAAGATCAGTGTATCCTTATGAGTAAAATATAAAATAGAGGAGACAAGGGAGCTGCATGAATGAACAAGAAGCTTCTGGAAAAACTCAAATGGAAGAAGGAATTTTACAATATCAAGAATAGTTTTGCTGATGATACCAAAACGTGAAGAGTGGCTAACACACCAGAAGGCTGTGCTGGCATTCAGTGAGACTTGGACAGGCTTGAAGAATTAGGAGAACCTAATGAAATTCAACAAGGGTAAGTGTGGAGTCCTACACCTGGGGAAAAATAACCTCATGCACCAGTACACATTAAGGATTGACCTGCTGGAAAGCAGTTTCATCGGGAAAGACGTGGCAGACCTGGTGGACAACAAGTTCACCATGAACCAGCAGTGTGCTCTTGTAGCTGGGAAGGCCAGTGGTATTCTGGGGTGCATTAAGAAGAATGTGACCTGGAGTTCCAGGAAGGTTGTCCTCCCTCTCTACTCTGCTCTAGTAGTACTCCTAGTATACTCCATATCAGGAGTACAGTGTCTAGTTCTTGGCTGCCCAGTTCAAGAGAGACAGAGAACTACTGGAGAGAGTCCAGTGGAGGGCTAAAGAGATGATTAGGGGACTAGCACACTTCTTTTACAAGAAAAAGCTCAGAGACCTGGGCCTGTGTAGCCTGGAGAAGAGAAGACTGAAAGGGCATCTTATTGATGCATATAAATACCTAAAGAGTGGGGTTCAAGAGGATGGGGCTGGTTGGTCTCTTTTAAGTGGCACCCAGTGATAGGACAGGGGGCAACAAGCACAGACTAGAACCCAGGAAGTTCCACCTCAACATCAGGAAAAACTTCCTTGTTTTGAGGGTAACAGATCACTGGAACAGGCTGCCCTGAAAGGTTTGGGAGTCTCCTTCTCTGGAGATATCCAAAACCTGCCTGGATGTGGTCCTGGGCAACCTGTTCTCAGTGAACCTGCTTTACCAGGGAACTTGGACAAGATGGTCACCAGAGGTCTCTTCCAACCCCTACCATTCTGTGATTCTGTAATTATAATGTATAATAATACAAAAACATTATTTATACAAAATGAAAAATTTCTAAGAGAGTAAGAGAGGCAGACCTCAAGACATTGTTTTGACTTACAGATTTTGAGGAAGTCTTTTGAAAACCCCAGAAGATTTCTGCACCATTTGTAAACAGAATGGAAACTACACACAAATACAGAGTTCTGATAGTAACACATTACCTATTTATTTTGTTTAAGCATATTCTCTTTTTGGTGCAAAGCCTCTGAGATAAACTATAGATGTTATGTTTTAAAATGACTTTATACCTTAATCTGTACTGATCTAGTCCTTCATCTCCCATACACTGCAGTATACCAACATTTTTTGAGGAAACACTTATCACAGTTTTAGTTTTTTTGTTTGTTTTGTTTTGTTGTTGGTTTTCTTCGTTTTTTTTTTTTTTTTTTTTTTTTTTTTTTTTTTTTTTCCCCTACTTGCCTTGGTATAGGCAGCAGCTACAACTTCTTATGTGTTACATGAACCTGAAAGAACCTCCCAGACTTCTTCCAAGAAGCAAGGACATACCTAAAGAAAGCATCAAAGTCTGTAAAATATGTTCAGCATGCATTTCTGCTCTAAGGACATCCAAAAAGAAACCAGTCATCCGAGTTTATTTTTAACTATCACAGAGCAAAGTTTCTATCTCATTGAAGTCAACAGTCAGCTTCTGTTGACTTCAGTGACACCAGCCTTCTGTCCTGTGACACCAGGATTCTGCACAAACAGTTCAGAATTGTGTCTGAACGTCTTCCTTTTAGTCAAAGAAAGTGTGAAAAAGTTATTCAAATGTATCCTAACAAAGAGAAAGACGTCACTTCACAATGGCTGCTAGTTATAGAATTTCTTCTACATGAATAGCAAGGAACCATTCCATACTACTGAAAGCTTTTTCTTTCTGGTGATGTCCAAGTAAATTCAGAAACATAAACTGCATTGGAAAACAATCTTGCAGTCTTCAGGGATTTTTTTCTGCAAGATGCTGTCTCCCCCTACCTTGACTCACACTGTTGTCATCAGGATGAGACAACAGTCACTGACAGAGGTTTAAAATCCCCTTGTCCTAATGAAGAAAATTTTAATAACAACAAAGGAAATTATGCAGAACCTGTTGTTTCTGATCCAGTGGTCAAGATAGGGCAGATAAAAAAAAAAATAAATATCAGTGTCATTACACACATTTTTGGTGTTTGGGTAGATATTGGATTTTTCTAAGTCTCTTTAGACAGGGCAACTAGTTTTACAGTTTTGAAAATATGCAGAGTTAACTTTGCTATCTGATTAATAATTTCTCTTCAGCTCCAGTTGGGAAACGAGACAGAGCTTTGCCCTGTATCTACGTTCCCTGTATGTTGTAGATAAATTTCTGTAATGGCTATATTTAAGGAGGAATCCTTCAAACTGCTGTCCTGTGTGGCATGGTGTCCTACTGACATTTCCCTTATTACTACAAAGTAACCCTAAAACTTTTTATAATAATTTCTTCTTTAGTAAAGAGCAGGAAGCTAAATTATGTCTAAAAAAAGCACTGTCTAGGCTGAGGTCTAAGGATGATAATAGGAACAGAACAGAGTAATCCCACCAGTGGTATCACCAAAGGCAGGATTTTAAGCAGGGAAAGGGAAATCAAGGTGTTTAACTTAGTAGTAACCACTAATCCCTTTTAGGATTTAATATTTAATTATGGAAGGTTGTCAATCAATGACTAGGTCCCCACTGTGCTAAACAGACAGTTCTGCTTGGCAAGAATTAATCTAAAGCTAAAGCTTTTGTCTTGCACATGTGAATTTTGGGTTTGGTTGGTGGTGGTTATGGGACCATTGTTCAGAATTCCATGAATAATTCAAACCATACACTTGTTTGCAGCAAGCAGCCCAGAGGCAAGACTTTCTGAATTGCTTTTGTAATTTTCCATGAAGCATACCTGACTTTGCCAGGAGATAACATGGTGAGATAAAATTCACTGGCTCTGGCTTTTCAGTTCCCCTTTTTATCTGGAATGAGATTTCCATATCCGCTGACTCTGCTCCAAGAAGGGTGCTGCTACTGGGGTTGAGCCCTAAATTTGGAAATTCAGAATGAGCTTGATTATATCATCTCTGTTTTTAGAGTTGCTGCTATCCTGTTATATTTTTCCAGGTGAAGCTGTAGTCCCAGTTGTTGAAGAAGCCTGTTCTAGCTTTGTTGGATACAGTGTTAGACAGTGTCGGTCTGAACAGGTATCACCATTGTGCAGACATTTGAATTCTCCAAGCAACCCAACCCAAAATGAAATTTACTTGTGAAAACCAGAATGGTTTGCAAAACATCAGTGTCATTGGAATAGACTTTCTCTGTGCAGGTGCAGCAAATCACCTTCTGTAATTTCCTGAATCAAGCAAATATGAAGGTCAGATTATAAACTTCAATAACCTTGCAATGAAGTGTTTCCATACCAAAGAAGGTTATGAGGAAGTTTTGATAATACAAAAACCTGTGATTTTTGTGCGAATTGGAAAAAAATAATTGAGTGACTAGAATTATTTTATTCTTGTACAAAAAAACCCTATGAAACATTAAATTGATGCTTTGTCAGTGTTGCAGTTTTACCAATCTCAATACATCAGTGATATCCATTTAGGATGGGAACAAAAATATAAAAAATTAGACTATCAGTTTACCATCACATTTTTTCAAAGAACAAGATGCATTCTACCTGTTTTATCATTCTACCACTCTTCTACTGATTCAGATTCTTTTCCTTTCAGACTGTGTTCCTATATTTGAAGCCTTTTAAATGAAGGGAATGGAATATGGGACCCTCCAGTGCTTTTCCAAAAATAGCGTCCAGGAGCAAGGGAAGAGTAATCTTGGATGTGATGCATATGCAAATACATCTGTGAATTCATTCATTGACCCATGAAGCTGAGGTATATATCCCCAGTGGATACACTTTTCTATAAATTTTGGAAAGCATAAACATTTGTCCTTTTTTTCTATTTAATTCTTAGCTTTTCATTAAATATTTATTGAAAAAAAAATAATCTAGGAATTCAGTACAGCAATAGATTTTCTCTTGACTTATTTCAAGGTCGTTTGAATTTGTTTTGTGTAAAGATTTTAGTTCACTAGAGAGTAGCCTGCAAGATATAATAATCTCCAGTAACACTGATGTACTGCACTTGTTGAAGGTGTATTATGATTTGCATAGCAATCCTCCTTGTGTGTTGATACGCTTATCATAAAATCAAAAGTAATGATCCAAATTCAAGTATATCAAAGATACATGGGTAGTAAGTACGTTACTATAAGCTACACTGATTACATTTTATTCATTTTCAGGTATCTAACTTTTCAACTGATTATTTCAGAGATTATAAGGTAAAATGCAAAGTACATGAAGGCAGTGAAAGTGATAACATTATTTATACTGAGGCTGAGTGGGGGTGGGATAAAAATAATTTTATGAGTGTGTGGCATACACAGTAGATCTTCCAATCAGAGCCTGACCTTTTCAGGCAGGCATCTGGTGAATTCATTTTTAATCTATTTGGCTTTTTAATTTAGGCCTGACTGCAATTTATCTAATTTCATGCAATTAACAGAGGTGTTTATGTTAGGATTACATCCACCGTAGGCTCCTTTAATAGTCAACAGAAAGAAAACCTAACACCTCTAAACAACATTTTAGCACATCACACTTCACAGTTTTTCTTTAGAGATGCCTCTTCTTCTGGCTTCCTAGCAATGGATGGAGTCTGAGAAGATAACAGTCCCATCTTCTTAGTGCTCTACTGCAGTGGGGTTATTCTGGGCTCCACACAGAAGTGGGAGCTTGTCCAAGCTCGATTGGTCAGAAATAACATCAGGGTAAATATCTTGAGTCTAAATTTCACTCTCCTTGAAAGAAATAACTTCATTTTTGTTTGTGGTTTGCACATGCACCATTCTGAAAACAATTCTTGAGTCAGAAATGTCCTAAGCTATGTTGTAATTGTTACTTTTGATAACAGTTAAAGGTGCAAATCACTGTTGCCATATGCCTTCTCTTTTCAACCACGTTCCATGGTAGCTCTTGACATTGGATTGCACAGAAAATATCAGGTACTGTCAGTCTAGTTATATGATAATTACTATAAATATTACAGAGTAAATAGAGCCAGTGTCTGTTACATAGTAATTATTGTTGGCCCTACTAAGAATTTTACCAAGTAATTTGCAGGAACACACAATTATCTTATCACCTTTTCACTTGCTTCCTTTCCTGTGTCGAGAAAGGAATTTAAAACTACCTTCTGTATTTCCCTATTCTTTGTGGTGTCTTTACACTTTTGCTACTTGCTCCCCCAGTGTCTCACTCTACTTGCGAAAACCCAGTCCATTCTCTGTCCTCTCCATTTAATGACACACATCAGGACAAGACAGTGACTTCCCTACCTTGTCATGTTAACATTTAGAAATACAAATATTTGCATTTCTTATTTTTAGGTAACTATCCACACATAAATAAATCACTGCTTAAGTTCATGCTCTGAGAAGACAGAGATCTATTAAGGATGTTTCCTTTTGGAATAAGAGAATAAATAGTGCTGTGTAGATATTCCTGCACCTTAACAAGAAGAGGCTAACCTTTTTCCACTATAATTCCTTCTATTGTGGGGTTTGAGACTGTTTTCATTTTTGTTACAGCTACATCTAGAATTTTCACAGCTCATTGTCAAGACAATCTCAAGACTGCTTCTTTGTCCTGCTTTCCCCTGCTTATCTATTTCTCTTTCATCTGTTTCTACCACATGGGTTTTTTCCCCACTAATATTTTGCTTCATATGTTCTTTTTTACGGTCTCAAAACCCACAATGTATGCTCTTATATGTTCTTATATTTTCTACTCCTTATCTGACAGGCATTCAATAACTGGTGTAGGAGGAGAATAATGAAGCCAATAGCAAGAAACCTTGGAGAATCTTCATTAATAAAAACACACCCCCAAAACCCAAATAAACAAAAAACACACACACAAAAATTATCCAAAATCCCACCCTCCTTCCCCAAAACAGATTTGCTATCTGTGCTTCTGCTTCTATTACATTCTTCATACCTGCCCCACAATGTTAATTTAAAACTCCCTCTGCTCCAGCTTTCTTGAAAAGATTGTGCAATCCAACTGCTCCTTGCAGGAAAAAGTGTGGAAAAATCCACATCAAATAGGTAGAGAAGCTGAACAGAACCATCCCAGTTCATCCATTTTTTGCCTCCACACCCAGGACTAATTCTTCTATGGCAGTGAAAGCAGAATGATTTAGGCTATGGGAAGAGCTTGAGTCCCTTCCACAAAAAGCAGAAATAAAGTAATGGAAGAAATAATCTGCTAATTTTGTATGGTAGAGATGAGACTGACTCCAAATCTTGCATCTGAGAAAAAGCAAATTACTTCCTATCTGAAATGTTCTCATTTTATTAACTTCCTCTTACAGCAAATTCTGATGTTTTGGAATAGGCAAACTCAGGGCTTTGTAAAATTTTTGCACAATATTGTTAATTAAAATATTAATTCATACTGGGGTTCTGCACTGAACATTAAAGACTGCTTTGCTTTTGATGGCAAGCTGTTTGTGACTACTCAGGTATCAGACAGAATTTGCACTTTCACGAATTTGAGACTCATTCCTTCAGCATTAGTCTCCTGCCTATTTTTTCAACTCAGTTCACCTTAGCCATATCTCATCTGATCTGTCCATAAATTAACAACAGATCATGGCAGAGAGTGGGGGTAAAAAATACAATACATGACAGCAATTTGTAACTCATAGTTAAGGATCAGAAATAAAGTAAATAGTGGTCAGAGAATCAAGTCAGAAAAAACACTCAACAATGAAAGCTTTATCCTTCCAGTATTGCTTTTAACACTGATTTCCAGGTTATGTCTTAGAAGATGGAGTTAGATTTTTCTTCTAATTTACCTCTGAATATATTCCCATAACAAAGAAAAACATACAAATGAGGAATATGAGCTTCATTGGCTCTACAGTGGTGCAAAACTATCAAAACCTGAAACGAAAGCTCTTAGCAGTCTGCTAATGTTAGTCAGAGTGGCCTCCAGTAAAATGCAATTTGGAGTCCTTATACAACAGCATAGCCACTACATCTCTGACTTTGCCAGAAACTGCTCTCACTGACACACCCCATGTAAGTTTTTTCCTTCAAGAGGCCATGTGGGGTTTTTTTCCTACTTTTCTTGAACAATGCTATGGCTTAAAACAGAAAGACAACAAAACAAGCTACAGTTCCTGTTATACCATGTGGAACATTCACATTGCTGCTATGTTTGATTCATAGTGTGAAGCTCAATTGATTGATTTCTATGCCATTGATCTAAAGAGATGTTATTGTAAAAAAGCAGCTTCACCCTCTCTCTCAACAGGGGTTGCTGAAATACATCTCTTCCCATAAATAGCCACTTTTCTTGTGCTGCAGATGGAGAAAGGTGATGAACTAGCATCAGAAGGAAAATTGCAAACAAAGAGCAGTACACCTGAGGAAGCCATATGTCATCTCCTCTCTTGCCATGAACTTTGAACTTCAGCCAACCAAGAAGGGATGGATATATTCCCACAGGGGTTTAAATCCCACTGGGTTTTTACATATGGGAAGTTACCAGGCACTTAAGCACCCCCTGGTCTACATGGTGAAGGCCAACAATATCTCAGGAATGCTTTTCAGATCTTAGACATAAAACTCAGAATCAATGCTCATGGAAAGTCAAGAGTTTTATGTTCTTCATTCCTGCATCATGCTGTGTTTTTTACCACTCGTTCCTTCAGGAAATTATCCTGGAAACCAATGTCCACAAGGGTTGAGGAATTTTTTTGATCTCTGGCATTTTTTCCTTGCTGACATTTTTCCTTCAGTTTAAATGGGAAGAGCAGTTGCCAAATTACTTCACTACAGTATGCATACACTCATTGGTGGCTCATTTCTGCTCCCGTTAACAGGGTTTTCAAAACCTTTAAGTAGTAGGAAAGAAAATATTTGCAACTTTAACAAATGCAGCATTTAATGACATTATAACCCTGCCTGATCAGAGCCTTTTACTAGATATTGAATTTCTTGTTGAAAGTCAATCTTACAACAAAATAAACACCATCATGACATAAATTTCACTGATTTAGTTTTCAGATGTAGTTATATATTATATTACTCCTCAGGGGTGAAAAACAGAATGTGTGCAAATGGATTTAGATACACAGCAATGGATTTTCCAGTGATGATACAATTAAGTCTATAAAAGACTGCCTATATTTAACAGCTACTGTGGGAGCCCCTCACATGCTTTTATACACACAACAACCGTATTTTGTTTTTCTTGATTTGCTATAACACTTGTCTTTTTGTAAAGCAAGTAAATTATTCAATGTCTAAAAAAGTTTCTGAAGGACTGAGAAGCACAATAATTAGACCACTCTGACCCAAATTTTGCATCAGAGAAAAATAAGCATTGCTGAATACATCCTATTTGTTTGCTATAAGTACTTTTTTTCGGCATATACACATCTACATCATGGGAATAAAGTGAGTGGTTTTAGCATTTTGGCTGTCAGTTCTTTTCAAAGTTGGTCACCTGGTGTCTGAAACAAGTGCCTATTAGAGCCTCTCTGACTCCTAAACAAAATATTGATCCACTTTGGCTTCACTTGGGATTAGGACAGTTCCAAGTAGGCACAGTGCAATATTTTCTTTCATATTAAGGGAGCCTTCACTGCATTGCTTTTTTTTTTTTTACTGCTGCCAAAGGAATTGACTAAGTGCTGCAATTACGGGCACCATTCAACTTCCTGTTCTTGTTCACCTGAGAAAGCAGAAAAGAAGTGATTGTGACTTTATAGCACCAGGTCAGGGACAGAGAGCTGCTAGAGCAGTATAAACATGAGAGTGGAAAGAGAGGGAATAAAGATACCCAGGCACTAGCAGCTGAGCTCCATCACTGAAAAAAAATCTCAGTTGTTTTAAAACACATTTTGGAATCCATGAATAAGAATATATAAACCCAGTATTTTAAACAGGAAACAGTAGATAAATATTAATAAATTGAACTTCACTCTAGAGTATGAAGTGAAGAATTATTTCAGTAGATATTTGGACCTACTTTTTACTCAAGTTTTACATGTAAAATTTCACAGATTTCTCTGGGAATTTTGATTAAATTAAAAAAAAAAAAAAGATCAACTTTCTGAAGCAGAAGAAAGGAAAATATTTCCCTCCAGTCACATAAGCTATGCAAGTAAAATAGTTCAGAATTAAGGCTGGTTAATAGAACTTGTGTTAAATTTCTTTACTAATACAAAACTGCATTTTATGGCAAAAATATCTGCTTTCAACAGATATGTTGATACTCTGTTAGAAAACCAAGTATCTGAGAAATGAGTTGTGTGAGAGAATACAGACTATTTTCTCTGAAAGACAAAACAAAATCAACTAAATTGTGCTATTTTCTGCTGCAAGTTATGCTTTTTAATTGACTTGTAGCTAATAAATGAAGCATCTTCATTAAGATGAGACAAAAAGATGTGTGAGGAGTCAGGCTGAAGAGTGCATCAAAACGGCAGAATGGGATTGTAGCACTTGAGCAACAGTTACAATACCTTCATTTGGCATGTGACAAAATTTTGAAGAGTATACTTTGGCATGGTTCAGTTCTGGATTAGTTAATGAAAAATAAAATATTTTCTCTTTAAAATTGTGGTGTTTCAAGGCACATTGTAATCGAATTAAAAATTACCACATCCTTGTCTTTGAATCTCTGCTTATGTAATAGACACTTTCACAGTGCATCACCTCACAAAGGATCTAATCTGTGTTTTATTCAGACCAGTATTCCTTATTACCAGTTGACTATCAACTCAAATGTAATTGCAGCCTTGCTTTGCTTTCTTAGAGATTCTCAGGGAGCCTCCCATGTTAAATTTGCTGATAATCTAAATCTCAGATTAGACCCACATCACAGCTGCCAAACAAGCAGAGTCACATTCAGAGACAATACCATAAGTAACATAGATCTGTAATATGCCATTTAAAAAGCATTAAAAATTGGAGGCTGTGAGGGTGTCGTCACTTTAATGTAGTCTCATTGCTTACATATCACTGCTATTCCTTGCCAAAAATATAGGTCTTTTGGAGGTTTTCTAAAAAGAGATGATGGGTTTTGTCTACTCTACTTCTGATTTGATTGCTTTAAAGACTTTCCAGAATATCCAGTTCTCCCTCAAAACAGATTTTAAAATAATATTAGACAATTAGAAGTCAGGTTGCAAATCCCAAGTAACCTCAAACTCATAAAATCCTACTGCACCCAATCAATACACATTTAAATCTATTGCAATATTGCCATTCACCCAGATGACTATTTCAAAGCTTCATAAATTCAGAAGTGAAATATGTATTTGCTCTTTATAATTTTATATTCTCCTGTTACAAAACTTCATTATTCTGTCAGGAGAAAAAGAAAAAAATCAGAAAATCAAGCAATTTTGGTGACTACTTAATGGCTGTCAATAACAGTGTCTTTGGATACTTCAGAGCAGAACACAGTCTCACTGCCTATGATCATTCTTAATTGTTCTTAAATGCCAAAGGCAGTTGGAAATGTTTCATAAAGTTTGTAAATATTAAAAAAAATTAATAATTTTTGTGTTTTATTTTGTTGTGACCATGGGTTGCCTCCAGTAATATTGTGTAGTGGTTTAACCTCAGCGAGCAACAGAGCACCACACAGCCACTTTCTCACTGCCCCCCAGATGGGATATGGAAAAGAATGGAAAGAGTAAAAGTGAGAAAATTCATGAGTTGAGATAAAGACAGTTTAATAAGGAAGCAAAAGCTGCATGCACAAGCAAAGCAAAACAAGGAATTCATTTACTACTTCCCAGAGGCAGGCAGGTGTTCAGCCAGCTTCAGGAAACCTGGGCTCCACCAGCACATACTGTTGTAAACTATCTTTCAAAGAGTTGAGATTCTGTGTCCAGTCTTACTGAAATCTAAGTTGTTCTTCTACCTACAGGTGGTAAACAGGAGTTAACTCAGAAATGTTATTACAATGTTTTTTTCATTTTTTTTTGAACATTTATTTTTTCACAATTTTACAGTGTGTTTTCATGTTTTTTAAGCCTTTTATAATATCTTATGCCTTCAACATATCAGAAAGAAAAGTTTAATTATTTCATTCTCAGTAACATAACCAATTAGAGGGTGACATGTCAATAGGGAAACACCAAGCGCCTGGACACATAAATGAGGCTGTTTTCAACAAAAAGCTGGTTCTTTGTGGTTCTCAGTGTGCAATGTCACTGTAGAAACATATTCAGAACATGGTTTTTCATTGTCTGCTACAGCTTTTGCAGAAGTGCATTGTTCCAGCACCTCTGGAGTTCACAACCGAGGTGGTTTGCTTAGGAATTTGAGTTATCTGTGAGAATTTTCTTTTGTTTTCATTAGGATTATAAACAATAGAAAGCACAAGAAATGCTGACACCTGAATGGCTTTACAACTGTGACAACTAATTTCACAACAATGAAGAATTTTAGACAGATACTAAGTCCTAATGCTCTCAGCTGATTCTCAGGTAACCTTATTCCAAGGGCAATAAACACGATTATAGAGGGATATATTAAGAAAACCTACTGTACTTTTTGCTTACTCCCTCACTTCTAAGGACTACCACCAGAAAACAGCTTACACAAATCAATGATTCTGCTCCCACTGGAAATGGAAGTGGCATATTTCTTCTCTGTACTTACACTCATGGTGTAAAATACCTGGCCAAATCCGTCAGCAAGTTCCAGGGATTTGCATACACTTTGAAGGTACCACAAGAAGAGAGGATACATGAATCATCTAAATAAGATCATTTAGGTGGGAAAATATTCCCTAGGATGAGCAAGGAGTGCACAAGACTCTCTTACATAATTTTCTGTCCAACCTGGAAATTACAGTTAGATTTGCTACAATAGGAACAATAAGCTCAGAGCTTTACTACTTGCAGAGGACCAGAGGATTTACTGCTGAGGTTAGGTTGGATCATGTACTGAAAATGCAGTAATTATAGTAACAGATACAGAAATCACAAATTTTATTGCCACCTACTATTTTCTAAGACTCTTTGTATATTTTTTTTTAAGTGAAGGGAGAAATTGTGTGTCTATAACCAAGTTAAGAAAAATATAACTATGATTTTATGTGGAAAACTGTGAAGAAAATATGACTAAACATTAAGTAATATTTTGTGAGAAAAGGTGACTAAGATTTCCACATTTACATTTGCAAGCAAAACTCCCACTCAAAATCTCAAGGCAAGACACAAAGCATTAGATAACCACTAAGCCTAGCTTCTAGCCAGAGTGGGGAAAAATATAACAAAAGACATCATTTATAACATTTTCAAAACTGCCAGAGTGATAAAGAATCTTAAATCCCCCTCACAATATAAAAGATTTTCCATCAGCTTTAACAGAAACCAAGTTGAAGTACATGAAGCGAAAAAAATTAAAGATACCTTCCTCCTCTGGGGCTCCTACTGCATCCCAGGCTTGGAATAAACACGCTCCAGTGGAAAGCTCCACATGAAGTTGCTTTGTTATTCAACACTGGTCCCATTATCCTGTGTAATAAATAAATACAGAGAATCAAATTAGTTTATTGCTAGATTCACATGTATCTTCTCAACTTAAACGCTGAACTTTATTTTTAAGACAGCTTTTCAGAATCATCGTGTTGAAACCACGCTTTTTGGGCAAAATTGAGAGTCTGACATGTCGGTGAATACAGATTTTCCAGAAAGTAAAACCAGGAATTGAAATGCACAGAGAATGCAAGTTAGACTAAAGTCTTAAAAAAATCCACAACTCTGAATACAGTTTGTCTATTTATTCCCATGAGAAGTTTGTTGTTTTATTCTTGGTTTTATTTTTTGTTGTTTTGTGGGTTTAGGTTTGTTGGTTTTGTTTTTGTTTTGTTTTCTTTTAAAGTCTAAACATTAGGAAAAGCAGAAGGTTCACAGTGGTAAATAAGGCTAGCAATTTCCTAGTGACATGTTTTATCCCTTGTCTTCATTATTACGTTTATATAAGGCTAAATGTTGTTCTCTATATAACACAATGTAAAATATATCAACATGATGAAGGCTACACCTGCAAAGACTAGATTTAATTATTCCCCCCAAAAGCAAGTTGAATTACTGGGATGAGCAGTTTATTTTCTACCTGAAATTTTTCTAGCAGTTATGGTTTTGATTGTTTGGGTTTTTTTTTTTTTGTTTGGAAGACAAATTACTGCTGTGCCATGAGGGTTAGACCTTGACTGCTCACACAGCTCCGCACTAACTGATTATTCTGAGTTTAGATGATGCAGCTGTCCATGGAACAAGTGTTCTGCTCAGCTGATTGTGGAGATGAAGGCTGTAGCCCTGGTTTTAACTTAGAGTAATAGCTTGTGTATAGGATTTTTTTTCAAGTAATAAATATGTTCAATGCTATGGGATAGGCATAGTGCTGATCATTGACTTCTATCAATAACACTCACAACCAATTACTACCCAGTTACATAGCAATAAGGTTACTAAGCAATAAAAGCATAGTAGAGAGCAAGTGAAACAAAAACAATGAGAATATACCATACTAAATAATAGCACTGAAGGTCAAAAAGTATACTTTATCTCTATCCAAAGACAAACTTCACTGATTAATTATCACAATGATGTGATTGTTCTCAGTACTTCAGAACTCATTAACAAACAGAAGTTATGGCAGAAGTACAGAAGTTGCACACAAAATGCTGCTTGTACCAGGCAGACACTAACCAGATTTGCAGGTGCAGTGGGTTTGGTGCTTACTTGCAGCTAACAAGAGGCTTTCCTGTCCTGTTAAATCCTCCCTACTTATTTTTAGAAGCCTCTCACACTTATTCATGCAGTGCTCATCAATGTGTGAAATTAAAGCATGAAATGATCAGTATGTGAAAGTGAAGTTCACAGTGTTAATTTATGAGTAAATTATAACAGGGATGCTGAATACATTTAAGGAAGGCTGTGCAACCTGAAGAAATAAACTACTACTTCCACATTGAGGGATGAAACCAGAATAGCTGAAAATAAAGATTGGCTGGAATTTACTAACATCAGGCAAATATTAGTAAGTTACTAAATACAGACAGTTAATTGCATTTTGCTGGGATGGGAAGTATAAAATCATATCTTTAAACATGAAAAGCGGGATTGCAGAAACTTAGTTTTCACTGCTTAAGATGTACAATTTGAAAACAATATTTTAAGCTATGTTAAATATACTATGCTATATATATAGCACTATATATATAAAACTATATATAGCTATAAATATATATAGTTATATTTAAGCTATAAAAATGGTTTACAAATAAACAGTATTCTTCTGCTCAAGTTATTGAAATTAACAGCTCCGTATATAGTCAATAAAGTCTGTGTGTTAAGAACGTAAGTGCTTTAGCTCCTCAAAAAAAAGGCATTCTGGAGTAAGTAAAAAGAGGATATATCCTGTTCAGTAGGTCTCATGTTCCCAAATAAACTGGATCACATTCTTACGGCTTTGGCTCAGAGAGACTGTGAACAACACATGGAGTCAGGAGTAAAGTGAAATGGAAAAAAAATAATAGCATGGAAGAATAGCTAAATGCTCCATTAGACCTGAAATCCTCTGGAAACTCAAATCATCTGGGAAAGATTTAAGCCATATGCAGGGTACTACTAGAAAGACAATCAGAAAGTAGCCTAATTTCTGGTAATGGAAGGTTCTGGTACACTTCATACATCTAGACAAATAATTGTGCATGTCAAACCAATTTTGGTGGAGATGGGATACATAGTATAGTAACGTTTGACATGATTAATAGTTTATCTACTCTCCACTTTCAAACAGAGTGATGGGCTTTGATAACGTAATAAATGGCTATTTTACAGCTTTGGGTAAAAAGTATTATGTGGACATATAAATGAAAGAAAAAAAAAAAAAAACACCTGGTCTTCTCATCCTCCAAATCCTTCTGTTCTTGCTTTCTTTTCTAAGCTGTTCCCTGAGTATTTGACAAGCAGAATATATTAGGTAATAAAGTTGTAGAAAAAGTGGAAAACTAGAGGTAGATATTTTCCTAGCAAAATTATACTTTAAAATTATTGATTTTCAATTCATTAAATTTTTTTAAATGGTCACATAATTTTAAGACTCTAGTCAAAAAGTCCATGTTTAGCTGTATGAAGATAGAGCTGTGCAACTACAGAAAAGCTGCTGGTAAGCTGAGGGATACACTCAAACCCAGCACATTCTGAAACTAATCAAACTATTTCATA
The DNA here is from genome assembly GCF_000691845.1 of Merops nubicus. NCBI lineage: Eukaryota > Metazoa > Chordata > Aves > Coraciiformes > Meropidae > Merops > Merops nubicus. The sequence continues at coordinate 42,161 of NW_008600776.1, forward strand.
GGTTTACAACTACTAAGTGGAAACACTACCCTTCAATTTGTAGGCCATAACAGTTGTGTTATTCTGCTAAAACAATGCAGATTAGTGATGAAATTATCTAACAGGGAAATAAAAGGAGTTATTTCTCATGTTAGAGTAAGGGATGCATCCTTTTTTTTTGTCAATAGCAGGTGTGGGAGGGATGTGAGACCATATTTTGGGAGACGTTTGAGAATTATCAATTCAAGCATGCATTAAGTGCAAGGATAATCATATGAGCTAAATTCCAATACTGATGGTATTCCTCATTTTGAGAATAAGAAGACACCAACTGCCAGATTCTTCTGAGCTCTTCTCTGAGCTTTGTCTTACTCATGCATATTTTCTTTTCCACCCATCTTACTGATGTTGGTTCTTCTTTACCTCATTCATAGTAATTTTCCTACACCTCTATAGATTCCATTCGCCATGTTAATGACACCAGTGACTATTCCTCTCTTTTAACATTATAAATCAAAATTGAACCAAGACTAGACATGTTATGGAGACCAGATTTATTTTTTTTTTTTTCTAAGTACGGTGGATCTGTTTACTCCTGGTTAATAATGTTATTCTCATATACTCCTAACATTTCTTTAAAAATAAAAGGAAAGAAAGGAAAATACTAAAATCAGTGAGGACAAGTATAAAGGACCATGTTTCAGTGGGAAGTGTTAAAAAAAGTTTTTTGGCTGTACTGAAAGAGTAAATCTTAAAAACCCAAATTTCATGAAACCATCATCATGAGTTCCAAATATCCTACAAGACACAACAAGCTGTTTATTCAACTACAAAGATTTCTTAGCTTTTTAACATTTTTTTCAGGGTAATTACTTAAAGTTAAATTAGACTGACTTGAAAAGTTTCAACAGCTCCATTTCAACAAATATATTTCAAGTATACAACACAGTAGTTATTCTAATATTTTGGGAAAATCAGATTTACTTTTGCACTTTGACAATGAGCCTCTTCTTTAATTTAGAAATATGTACTTAAAGGAAATCAGAACATTGGTTATAAATTCACATTTGTTTAGTTGTCACTATTTTAATTGATTAGACAATAATTTAGTATTTTTTTCTGCTCCAGTGTTGAATGGAAACTTTTTTAGATGTGTGACATTATGTGCAAAAAAAAGACTTTCCTATTTCAACAAAGTAGTAATTTACTGGGTGTCAAGGTAATAGCCGAGTTGAAGCCTTTTCAAAAAGGCTGTCATTTTTCAGAGGTAAAAAAAAATTGGTGTTATGGTGCCAAGAAGTGCAACCAGGAAAGGATGAAATTAATGAAATTTTATGAAAAATAAAAAAAAAAGGCATTTGAAGGTATTTTGTGTTACAGCTTTCAGCGTGATTAATGAAGCTTGGTACACTGGCGCACTGAAAACAAAAGACTTCTATTTTATGTCATGTTGTCTGATCCGATAAGCCTGGAGACTGATTTTTAACATATCTGATAGTTCTCTCTAATTTTACTTTAATCCAATGGTTAGCTGTCTTTTGGTTGGAAGCAGGCATGTGTCAGCTGAAAGGACAGAGCCACTTACCTTTCCTTCTGCTGCGACTACATTTATTGTACCTTTTACCTTTGAAACGAAGTTAAATACTTTAAATTTGTTTTAAAGCAAGCAGCTTTCTAGACATAAAAATGAAAATGCAATTGTCAGGTCTATTTGCATAACTTGTACATACTTTACATTGAAAAAGATTGTAATCCTCTGTGTACTATTGTTTCATGTATAAAAGTACAACCCCTTGCACAATTAAATCATACAGAAAATACATTAAAAGCTCTAATGCTGCCTTGCGTAGCTTGTGAAATAATGAACATGTTCTGCTCATAGCCTCAGCCATTATAATGTTATTACACAGTCATTAAATTGAAGCTGTTATTCCACTGCTAAAACAACTGATCAATATCCATTACCATTCAGTGATGGTTGGAGCCAAAATGAGATTATATTGCAAATGAGCCACAGACAAGGTAATGATCCCTCCACTTTGATATATTTAAAGGCATTCCCTAAAGCAGATAATTTCCTTAAGAGAGAGTACAACTTTTCTATCAAGTCTCCAATCTAGGCAAATAAAAATGTGCTTTAATTATAAAAAACCTTACCTAATATGGTTTATAATGAAATAATAGTGTCTTAGGCAAAGATAACCACTGCTGGATCAATGAAATTGTTTCTAGATTTTACCTGTTGAGTTTTCTATGTTCTGTACTCATAAATGCTGTGTTACATTGAGTCTGTGCCTTACCACAGAAATGAATCAATTGATATTGGCTAGAAGTCTCTTAGCAAGGCAGATTTTAGAGCTTGTCTAACAAATAAAGGAAAGATCTCTTTAGAAGGCTTTTTGTGTCTATTTCCCATAAGACCCATGATAATCCCATTTTCCTTTTTGTATCACTTCCAAAGTCTGGTCAAACCTCTTCCAGGCTGTGCCTGAGTGCTCCTTCAGGGCCTTGTTCAAGGCCATTGACTTGCGGGATCCAGTATTTGCTATAGTTTTTGTTATCTCTGGCTTATTAGCATATCTGGGGTTTATTATTTACTGATTTTTTTGTTTGTTTTATGTTAACCAGATGTCCTTACAAGACAGCTGTCCTTACAAGCAGGTATCCACATCTTTACATTCCACACGTCCTCACAATATGCAGAATACAACAGGTTTTCCAATTGCTCTGTCTTCTATCTCTTTTCAGTTAGTCCTGTAGTTTCCCTATCGAAGCAAAAGTCTTCACAAATGTGTTAGATTTAGACAATTTACTATTTTAATATTTAGCATCATAATATACTACTGTATAGATTATGTATCCATACCAGGTTGGATGGGTCCTTGGGAAACCTGGTTTAGTGGGAAGTGTCCCTGCCTGTGGCAGGTGGTTTGGAACTAGATGTTCTTTAAGGTCCCTTCCAACTCAAACCATCCGAAGATTTTGTAATTAATATAGTGCAAGAAAGTAATAGACCCTAACTTATTACTGTATCTCAAGTTCATTTTCCCTCTCCCACTTTTTTTTCTTCCATATTTGCTGGATTTACCCAAGTGATTGTTATTTTACGTGGACAAAATGCTCAGCTTCTTCCAAATAGCCCTTTTGGAACTTCTATTTCTTTTTCTTTTGAAATCAGTCTTCCATTATGTTGAATATATTTCTAGAATATTAATAACACTGTAGCCCTCATTAATGCAGACCAGCTCAAAAAAATATGTCTTTACTTTTGACACTGTGATGACTAATTGGAAGGAAAAACTAACAGTAATTATGATAGGATTACATATACATTTATATACTAAGTATAAATACTACCTATGGCAGTATATTTATATATTTACCAATACCAAGGTAAAAATATTTTCAGTCTGGTATTTTCTTTTAACACACCTATACTTGATATTCCTGTGACTCTTACTCTGTGATACTGTTCAGTCTGAACTCTGCAGCAAGGGTCTGAAAAAATAGAGGCATTCTGAAAGAATATTGCTGAATAATAGAGGCAAAGAAGCCCAACCTCTCCATGGATATAAATTAAGATATTTTCTTTGTAATCTCACATGCCCATATAAGAAGTGTGATTTACCTCTTCACAAAATGGACACATTGTTTGTCAGAGCTGTTCAGTAGAAGGAACATAGAATCATAGAATGTGTTGGGTTGGAAAAGCCCTCCAAAGGTCCTCTAGTCCAACCCCCCTGCAATAAGCAAGGACATCTCCAACATGTTGGATATTGGTTGGGTACTGATGGTAATTTTTGCCATTGCTCTTTTCCTTCTTATGCAATACTAAGGAATTTCGCAGTTTTTCCCAAACTCATGTTTCTAGCGCATTTCTTTGAACAGGTCATTCTCAGCTTCTCATCTCTATGGCTTGTTCTTGTGTTCTTAAAAGCTTTTCCCTCCTACCTATTGGATAACTCTGCTTAACAAGCACAACTTGTTTTTATCCACCATTGCCTCTGAGGTTTGAAACAACTTCGCAAGAATAACTACTGCCTGATTTCCTTCTTCTCAAAATCTCTTCGAGTGAACCCTTGAATAAAGGCATTACTAGATAGGCAGCTGGTGTCCTGTGAGCACTATACATGTAAGACCAGGCCTCACTGCTTACTCCACTGCCTGCCTGCCCATTTCACTTTCATCCTGTCCTGCGTCCTGTTTGTGAAGCTGCCTGGCTTGGCCATCACCATCATCACTGCTGTCCTGCAGACTGCAGTGGGAGCAGCAAAAGGCCATACAGGACTAAGATCATGAGACCATATCAGGAATGGACTGAGGCAGTCACAGTGCATGCTATGGTGATTTCATTGCTGTTGTTACCCATGCTAAAGAGAGTTAAGCTGACCTGCTATGCTATGCTGCAGTGCTGCCTTTGGTTGCTCTCTAAACATACTCTCAGTTATTAAGTTCCTTGGCAGAACTGTGTACAGCAGCAAGAACAGTTGGATCATAGTCTATGGCTACTCTGAGGCATGATAATAATACCAACAATAAATAATAAACAACAGCAATAACCTTGCATCATCTGACAGCTCAAAGGCATATTTAATGCAAAAATAAATAAATCATTGTTATGAAGAGACTCTTCCAGCCTCTTCTATACTACTATATTCTGCTTCATTTAATGTAAAGTACGCAACCCAGCCTGACAGCCCTGACAGCAGAACTGTCAGAAGATTTAGTGGAATTGTATGATTTTCTTTCTCTGATCAAACTGAGAACCAACTTATCTTGGCAAATCTGTAATGAGGTTTTGAATTTTGACAGAAGAAGGGCATGATGGGGAGAAGCACAGGTCATAAAAGCTGTCTAATCTAACAAATATTATAATTCTTAATGAGTTTTGTCTTGATTTTTTTTTCTTACACAGTTGTTTGTAGCCAGTCTTCTAGTCTTAGCTTATTTACTCTCTATGAATATATTAATTACATCTTAGCTTTCAGAGATCTGAGGGCTGGCGCTGGTAGCAAAACTTGATGCTCCTATTTATAACAACTGTTTGATCAATAATGGATTGCAGATGCAAAGCCCATAGTACGTTGTTCCGAACATACAAATGGGATGCCTTCCTACTGCACATGCTCTGTGGTGGCTCACTTTGCAGTGCCTAGCACTATTCAGCTTGAAGAAAAGCCAATAAAAATCTCGATGCCTAATTGCAGGTCCATTAGAACACCACCAAAGGTTAAGTTATTGCAGTTACTGACATTTAAGTGGTAAATAAGCAAGGCCTGAACAGGAGAAAGGAAGTGGGATGTTATTTTTATTGCATGTGAAAATAATTTTGCTGGAGTCATAAGGATATTTCTGTTGTTTCAGAGCTGCATTCTCATTTGCTTTGGCTGAATATAACAAAAACATGTAGAAAAAAAATAATTAAAGGATTGAAATGAAAGAAGATCTTAATTCCCTTTTACTTGTACCTGCATCATCAAGACTTTCTGTACTGAAAGAAAAGTCTGTGTGAACTGATTCTCTTTTATGAAACAAATACCAGCTGAAGAGAATCAGATTCTGTCCATCGTACCTCATCAGGTTTGGTGGGTACAAATGAGAATAATTTCCAGCGTAATGCATTGTAATATAGACAGCAGGCCTATTCAGATTTGATGTTATTATAATATAAAATGAAAATTACTGCATTCTATTTAACAAGTAATAATAATCAACTGTAGTCAATAAATGCCGCAGCTTATAAGAAAACTGATAAGCTCTAAGGTACATACATTTTAATGAGAATGTTTTTTCTTTCATAAATAAAAATTCAAAATGCTTTTTCCTATGCAAACTAATAACATTGTTCCAAGGAATAACCTGGCTTCATCATTACTTTGGGGACTTAACTCATTATTAAAAGTCCTTCTGTAGATATTAATCTGTAACTTGCTGAGCTGGATGGAAGAACTGCTGGGTAAAATTCTACTGCTTTTGTTGCACAAAAAGATGTAATCATCTCTTTTCGCTTTAAAAGCTAATAATATTGCCTTTCGTGACCTTACATACATAGGAAGCACAGTCAACATACTCTGTCAAGATAAGTGATAAAATAGAAAAAATATCATTTTAATTCTTTCAGAAGCTAGGCAAAAGCAATTAACATACTAAACTGAACCTTTTGCGGTCATTTCTTAATTTTGAAAGTGTTTTTTTTCATTCAGTCAATATTGTTATATTTATTATTATTCACTATCTTGCACGACTTCCATTCTATTCATAAATTTATAGCCATTTCATTAGAACTTCATGTAATCCATTTTACTCAACAGATGGTAACTGAATGGCCAATGACCATTCTGGTATTCAAGAATACTTCAGAAAATATTTGTTTCCTGATGATTTTCAGGTGTTTTAAAGTACACTTGATTATCATATCTGTGTTATGAAATCAGAAAATTACATAGATAAGGCTATTCACCTTTCTCAGGAATGTCAATACATTAATTACCAATATCAGTTATACTCCCTTTAACACGTTCCTTTCAGAATCTTGAGTCTCTCAGCTTCTGTTACAACAAATACACATTCTGTATTGAGGTACATAGAGTTTTTCCTATTATATATGAGCAAAATTTCACTACCAACATCATTCTACAGACAGAACATATAAATTAAAGTTTAATGCATGGCTGCTAATCATAAGACTATTATATTAAACTTTAATTCTTTTAATAATGATATCATATATTTCCCTGTAAAATTATGTAAATTTATCCTTTGTTGCTTAGTCCTGCTGTTTTCCTAAAAGGCTTTTTTTTATATGCTTGAGTTTAACAGCAGAAATGATAGCTACATAGAGTTTTATATCTCTGTCACATTTTAGCTTATAAAGTGAAAGAACAGACAAACTGTACCAAATCATCTGGGTCTTCTTGCCTTCTGAGCACACCACTGATGTGTGTAGTGTTGTCTGTGGGATAACACCAGGTGATTGATGGTACTTTTTTCCTACCTAAACACTGTGTTATAAGTGTTTAGAATAAAATTAGTTTTTCTAATGGAGTTTACTGGAGTATGAACATCACTGGGGAGGGTACTAACACAGTTTTTCGATTGTCCAATCCTGCTCCAGATAAAGTCATTGAAAAACATCCATTAATTTTCATAGAGGCAAGCATAGGCCACAAGAAACTCAGGGTAGAAAGTCATACAGCATGAAGATAAATTAGCTAGATTCCTTTATGCTGTATGCCAAACTTTTAACTGGTATAACTGTCAAGATTACTGGAGCTAGTTCTGATTACATCGATATATAAAACCAGACTGGGCTATCAAAATTAGATTAAGACTAAGATTTAAAACAGTCACATAGGGCATTACCTGATTCAGTAATTCTTGGTCATCAAAATAAACAGCCAAATTTCTGCAGGATTGTGTACACAGGCTAACAGATACAAAACTCAGTCCAAAGCAGTAGGAGTCTACAGGTTTTTTTTCTGTGTCATTGGTTTAATCATAGTGGAAGATCACATTATGGTTTTATGCATCCATAGGTAAATTTGACGTGTCTCTGAAGAGCTGGATGTTTATTACTTTGACTACAATTAAAAATGAAAAAATGCTTCTTTTTCTTTTAGGAAGTTGATCCTTTGTAGCACTGAGTACATCATGGAAATGTCAAGGGCTTTGAACTGCCATTAAAGTCAGAAGCTTGAAAGGTTGAGTCATATAGACATTTATTTTATAGCAATTAATAACCTGAGAAATTAAGTCATTGATATACTATACATCTTAATTAGAAGCCATGTCTTCACTTTAGTTCAATTACTTTATTTTGCAGCTTGCATAAAAAAGGTGCAGATTCTAGGGAAGATTTGCAATGTGTTCAATTGATTTGTTGTTTGTTTCTATGAAACCTGATGGAAAGAAAGATGAACACTAAGTGATCTATTTTTACTCCTCAGCTGATGTGCACAATTCTCACTGATACTGGAAGATGTATCACAGATAATAGTCCCTGGTGCTTTTAGGTAAGTACTGAAATACTCCTGTATTTTAGAAGCTTAATTCTTTCTAGTTTATTCCTTCACCCCTCTTACATTAATTTATGTCATAGTTTGTCTTACCACAGGTCCCATCACAATTGTAGGTTCAATATAGTGAAATGAACAGCACAGAAAGGGCTTCCTTTAAATACAAAGCTCAAAGTAAGTCATAGATTAAAACATACCACTCAACTTATGGAAAAACAAAAACAACAACAAAAAAAAACCAAAAACCCAAACCGACACAAAACGCCCCAGCAACCCCATGCCAATGAGTTTGGTTTAATGGCCTCAGCGACTCTGTAACAGTCCTCACAATATCATAACCCTGAACAGCCACCTCCTAAAATGTTTAGGTGCCTCTCCCTTCCTGTTAGCCTAGCTCCTCAGTGTTCAAGATAGGTAGGAATGATAACCTCCCTGCTCAGCAGAAGATGAAGAGGGACATAGAATGCCTGGATGCAAAAAAAAGGCGCATCCCTTAAACTTTGTATCATGTAAAAGGAAGCCAAAATCCCTAAATCAGGGCTGTGGATCCTGCTTCTAGATGCCAGCTTATCTAAGTTTGGAAATGAGTTGCTATAGGATGTTGCAGAACACATAAATGGGTTAATGAGCAGTCTTGGAGAACAGATGTACGAGTGCCTCACTTAAATGAGGATATCCCCCAGCTGACAACTCTCCACTGTGGTAAGGATTGTCAGCACTGAGAATATTAACTTTTGTGAAAAGAAACTATCCTGGACGAAAGGGCACAATTAATAGCAATGATTACAAAGTTTCTTCAGGACTTAATATAACCTTTTCTCAGTACATTAAAAAGCTTAACTTTAACTTATCAGAGATCTACAACAATAGTAAATTAAGTTAAACATCTGCATATACATGTGTGTGTGGATTTCTGCAGATTTTAACTGTGAAAATATTAAGACATGAAGTGTTGATATTAAGGATTTACTAGTAAGGATGAATTTAAAAAAAAAAATAGTCTTTAAACAATGTCTTTATTTTTTTTTCAATATTAGGAATTCTGCAAATATTTTGAGCCACGTTTGTCCCATGAATCTTCCTAGAGCTGCTGGATATTTTTTCCTCTGATCTGATGTGCAGAAAACTGATAAAGTAAATCTACCCTTACGACCCTCAAAAGACAGTTAGTTTCTTGACATTTTAATGGCCCCAATTCACACCAGATTACTGTTGTTGTAATGTCAGAGCCATTCCAAAAATGAGAGTATTCCCAGTAGCTGTGTATCTCATTGCTCACAAATGCTAGGCCACTGTTTTTAAATAAACACGTTGTTGGAATAGTGACCAAGGAGTGTTCTTTTGATGGTTCACTTTGAGTCCCAGACTGCTAGATTTGTTTAAGATAGTAAAATAAATGGAAAAAAAAAATCCACTAGGTTCACAAAAACTATGTCCTTCATTTTTTAAAAGCCTCCACAGTGGAGAGTCCTCCCTAGGAAGATTTCAAAATCACCTTTGGCAGGGCAGATACAGACCCCCAGAAAGTAACAAGGCTGTAGTAACCTTTTCCCTGCCTATAAGGAAAGGTTATACATGGTTAAATAAGCTTCCACCACCTGGCTGAGAGCACCTCTCTTCCAGTGTTCAAACAGATCTTTCCCTTTGCCTTTTCAACAAGAGAGTGAGGAGGTCCAAGTGCATAGGAAGGAACATGGTGGTCATCCTATGGGAGAATGGCACAAAAAGACAGAGAATTTGGGAGTCGTGATGTCAAACAGTAGTATTGTGAATGACTGAGGTATATGACTGAATAAACCAGAAGAAAATACATT
>NW_008600777.1:0-820 GCF_000691845.1 Merops nubicus
GCCCCGGCAGCGGCGTTGTCGGGACTGTGGGTTAGCATTCAAAGAAGCGGTTAAAAAACCCCAATAAAGGTCGCGGGCTGCTCGCAGTGAGTCGGTGTTAGGAACGCTGGAGATGTGAGTTATGCCTGGACAAAGGTTTTGGGAAACAACTTTTTCCCCAAATGTGGTAAAAAGGCGATTAGGGCTTTACACAGGATCCCAGCACGGTGGGGTGGGAAGGGACCTCTGGAGATCATCTCATCCACCCCCCTGCTCCAGCAGCTCACCCTTCTCTCCAGAGAAGGGCACTCCACAACCTCCCTTGGCAGCCTGCTCCAGGCTCCATCATCCTCACAGCAAAGTGTTTCCTCATGTTCAGATGTCAAAAAATTCGGATGTCCTTAGATATCCTTATTCCTTCATGCTTCTGCTGGGGTGACCCTGTCCACCCCCTCAGCCCCGCAGCCGCTCTGGGTGTCTCAGAGGGACCCACGATCCCCAAAGCAAAGCCACAAGCCATGTCCCAGGCAGGAATGAGCAGCTCTTGCACTTGAAGCATTTTTTAGGGACCCGCTTCAGGACATGACAGGGTCATTCTGGGGCTCAGCTGCAAGGAAAATGAACAGACCGTGACCTGCAGATGTTTGTGCTGCTCCTGACAGCAGTGGTATCGACCTTTCTGCCCCTGTTCCACAGCTGCCTTCAAGCTGTGATGGAAAAACATCCACGACCTCTCCTTGCAGAGTCTCAATTCATTGTTGAGACACAACGTCTCCAGGATGATGAGCTACAGGATGTAGAGAGTGAGGTGGTCTCTCCTGAGCCTACTTTTCTCCAGGCT
>NW_008600777.1:848-4247 GCF_000691845.1 Merops nubicus
CCCTCAGCAGCTCCTCACAAGCTTCATGCCCCAGCAGCCTTGTGCACTTCAATTCTGCACATAACCATCGTGGGATCACTCGGCGTTACCAGGGGAACGGGGCGAGGGCTGGTGGAGACTGCTGACAACCAAACCCTGGAGGGACAGGCTGCGGAGGAACGGATGGATGGCAAGAGCCACCGTGGACTTCCCACAGCGGCGAGCTGCAGGGCAACCACCACGTCCCCACCGGTGCTGAGTCTGCCTTGGAGGGTCAGCCTTACAGCATCCCACCACGCTGCTCAGGGGGGATTTGGTTTAAATTCAAACGCCGTGGGTCCCTGTTGAGTGCAAAGGGTCTGGCTGTCTCTTTAACCTCCTGTGTGAACGGCTTTTGGCGGTGCACAGAGATGCTGCAGGCAGCCAGCAGCTCCCTGATAAAGCAAAACGTGCTTTGATGAGAGGGAAAAACTCCAACAACAGTGCAAGAGAGCCAGGCAGGTGCATCTGCTGCCACAGCTGCCTGTCCTGCCCACGCCCCGTGTGTCTGCGTGCCCCGAGCTGTCTGATGTTACTCAGGAATTGCTCCAGGGCTGGGTTATGCGTGGGACTAGCACGCAGGGTATTTTTAGGTATGGTAATTTATGCATGTTATTGTTTTCTGCCTTTACAGCTAGCTGTTCAAATGTTGAAGAACTTCCTGGTATCTGAACAGGCTGATTTTCCTTCTCTGCAAAGGCAGCAGATGGAAGGAAACAAACACTTCTCCTCTGCAGCAGAAGCTGAAGTTTACCCAAGGAGCTGGAACAAGCACAGCATTTTCTTTTTCTCTCTGTTGAAAGGATTAGAGTCAGCAGTGCTCAGAGACCAGGGCTTTTTGCTGTTGGGAACTGCTTGGGAGCACTAGGATGTTTTTCCCCCAAAAAGCAACAATTAAAAAATTATCTGCATAAAAGACCCTCTCTCCAAATCCTGTAATGATAATCTTTTAATATCCACCATCTGTCACCTCTTCCTTCTCCCACACATCCCACTTACCTTCTCGCCCCTATTTGTAAGAAAAGGAGAAACAAGACTCCACACTGGATAGACCTAGAGGGGAGCTGCTCTTTTCTGCAAGCCCTGTTCAGTGCTTAGCTCTGCCAGCAGCACCCCAATCCCAGTTAGGAGGTTGCTGGGGGTCCCAGCAAGCCAGCGTGCTCGGGCAGGTGGCTCTGGGGGACACACGTGCCAGTCCCTTCCCATTTTTGCAGACGAAGCTCCCGTGGGAATGCTGGCAGAGCTTCACTCCTCACTGGGTTAAAAACTGCTGCTCTGTGCAGTAAGGGATTTCATCTGGATCCCAAGAGTAAATTAAACACTGGATAATTGTGATTTCTCCAGTAGGCTGAAGAAATAATGGAGCGACAAAGATCACTGGTGAAATCATGGAGACATAGAAAGTTTTTGGTTAGAATTATTAGAATCATTAAGATTGGAAAAGACTGCCAAGATCATCAAGTCCAACCATCACCCAACACCACCATGACCACTAAATCATGTCCCCAAGTGCCACGTCTACACGTTTTTTGAACCCCTCCATGGCTGGTGACTCCAGCACCTCCCTGGGCAGCCTGGGCCAAGGCCTCACCACTCTGCCAGGAGAGAAATTCTTCCTAACATCCAATCTAAACCTCCCCTGGTGCAACTGGAGCCCCGTTTCCTTTTGCCCTATCACTACCTGGGAGAAAAGACCAACACCCACCTCATTCCAACCTCCTTTCAGGTAGGCTGGAAGGGACCTTCAAAGGTCATCTAGTCCAACGCCCTGCAGCACATGGGGACATGTGCAACTAGAGCAGGTTGCTCTGAGCCCTGTCCAACCTGGGCTCCAAAACACAGGCTCAGACAGAGCTGGCAGTGCTGGATGAAGCAATCTGGGGCTCAGCTGCCTTTCCCTGTTCAAGGGGGCAGCCCCAGTCCAGCACAAACTCAGCTTCACACATTTATTGGCTCTTCCTAGTGACAGTCAGCACTGTGGGTGAAGGCACGTGGCCGAACACCTGCTTCCCCACTTGCAACCTAAAGCTAAAAATATGTACTTTCAATTACTTTCAAACACTTTCAGAGCACAGCCCGTGCAGAAGTCACTAAAAAGCAATGACTTCAAGCTTCAGAACGTCTCTTGGGAGCAAAGACATTTTGCACTGTGGGAAAAGTCAAAAAATACAGAGGCATGAAGAGCTTTGCTCACAACTGTGTGGGAAATGAAAGCAGAAGCAGTCACGTGCTGTAACCACAGCAGCATCTTTCCACAGAGCTTCCCCACCTAAGGAAGTAAAATAACTACACAGAAAGCAGCTGGAACCCCTCCTGAAGTAGTTCTGCTCGGACTAGCTGCCCTAATTAGGTGATGATTTTGCCTCCAGCTGACCCCAAAATAGCTTGGACACAAACTTTCACCGTTTCTTCAGGACACGTTCCAGTGTCTTTTCTGAGGACACGTCCAGGTTGTGTCTTATTTTAGTCTCTATGATGTCCAAGTCAATCAGTGCACAGCTAATTACCAACATGGCCATACCTTCCTTAGGGCTATAATCCCACATGGACAGCCAGTAAATCCATGCATGTCACCAGGACAGCTTCTTACTGCAGAGAGGTTCTTAGTGGAGATTGTGAACCTTGTGGAGAGGTGAAACCAGCCAGTCTGATGGTGCCTGCAGCCCTCAGACCCAGCCCCTTCCAACCTGTCTGTGCTGCAAGAAACCTGCATTCTCCTCGTGTCTCCAGCATTTCTGACCAAAATCCTTTATGATTCTTGCCTCTCCTTCAGTGTGAGAACTGTGATACTCACTCATCTCACTAAGGCCTGGGTGAACTACCTACTCCTGCAAAAACACAATACAGGAAAAAAACTCAACCAGCCTGCTGAGGGTACTGACTGATGAGTGTCACAGCGTGGGTTCCTGACTGAGTCCACAGCTGGAACCTGTGCCTTCAGGTTTAAATGCTTACAACTCTCTGAATTTGCAGCCTGGATACCCAGCAGGGCTGACTCAGCCTTTCTCTCTAAAGCTGATCTATTTAAGCCTCATCCACCTTAGGGATGGATGGGGGTAGTTTTGTACAAGCTCTAATGACATTTGTGGAAAATAAAGGTTATGCAAGCTGGAAAGTCTTCACCAATGTAACATTCAACGTAAAAACTCTCTGAATAAGCAAACTCCTGTCTCTGTTTGGTTTCCTACGTGTGCTTCTTTTGGAATGGGATTTCAAATCTGCAAGGCCATCTGCTTTGTTGTTTTTCAACATGGGTTTACATCCATTTTCAGACTCCCAGGGTTTCTCTAATGCTTTCTGCGGAAGCTTTCACCACTGATAATTACACACGAAGTTCTGTAACATACAATAAAGGCAGCAGCACACGGAGCTTGTGGGGCC
>NW_008600778.1:0-25888 GCF_000691845.1 Merops nubicus
TTTCAACCAGTTCTTGATCCAAATTCTCACAAATTCTTTTTGCCAACATCACATATAACCTATACATCCTAATAAATCCATATGGTTTCTGAGAGGATACAGTGAAATATCAGAAGCCACAGGGACTGGCTTTCACACTTGTACCTATATCCATAAGCACTCATCCACCCTGGTACATGCGTGTGCTGGGCCCTGGACAGCAACCTGCACATATTTATTTCCCATCTCACACAACACCTCTGCCACATCTCTCTTTACAACACCCAGTGTGGCAGCAAGAGGGAGGGTCTGCGTGTGAGTCACAGCCACAATCCACTGAGCAGCCCCAGCCTCTGACAGAACGTACAATACAGCTGAGATGTCAGTGGAGGTGGCTTTGGAGCACTTTAAAATGCTGTTCAAGTGCCAGCTTTCACCTCCAAATATGACACTTTGCTCGCCCACCCGCTTTCCTTCCAGGGTATGTGCTTCTTTCACTGCAGCTTGACAGCTTTAATTACGAATTTCTCTGCCTTCCTTGTCCTTTTAACCATTTAGTCTCTCATTTGTCTTGCTAGGTTTTTTGATGTGCACTGAGATAGGAGTTGTACACTGTCACCACGGTACAAGAGGCACGGTCAGACTCTCATTTGCAAGCTGGGCACCAAACCAAAAGGACTTGCTGCATGCTACCTGCCTCGAAAGCAGAAATCTCTGCTCTTATGTTGCCTTTGCAGAGGCTCCCCTTAGCTCTCATTGTCTGAATAACCTCTACAGGTACAAACTTTGGATCTGGTGAGAAACTAAATCTCACTTTTGGTTTTTACCTGGGATTCAGCTCCTCCTGGCCCTATATTTCACCCAGGACATGAAATCTAGTTTAGATAGTAGTAACATATGCACTACTGTCACCACCTCTGCTGGTAGGACTGTGAGGCTCTGATGCTACTGATGGATGGAGAGACATTCTGCTCCATACAGACTCAAAGGCTACTGGCATTCATTTCAGTTTGTTTCTAAATTCTGTGATGCTTAGACATCTAGACCCCTGTGTTGAAGTGAGAAAGGCACACGACAAAGCATTTGATCCAGATAATCCACTTCAAAAAGTCTCTTGTTCCTGTGATCTGCACCCCATAATTAACTCTCCAATACATGGGGGAGCAAAGCCTGTTTTGACCCTCAACCAGTTTAATTTTCACCTACATGAACATGTTCTTCAAGAGGCTCTGTTGGGAGCTGTGGACAGATTAATTAGAGGTCACCTCAAGCGACATTTGCAATAAAGAGAACAAACATCAGAGACAAAACACACTACTTCCATAAAAAAAAATTCTTCTAAAGGGTTGGAAGAGCATTTCACCTGCCATCTTACTCATTCCATTGCTTCTCCTGCCTGAAGGAGGGTACTGTAGTATGTACTAGTATGAAAAAAAAATCTGTCTGTACTCTGGTTTTCACAAGTCTCAAGTTCTTTTGGGACTCTGGGAATATCTCTTGCAAAAGAGCCACAAGGAAACACTAAATCACCTAGATACTTGAAATGGTCTTATCACTTATCCATGATTCCCACCAGCCCCCAGACACAAGAACTTCCACCACAGTTCCACTGTGTTCATACATACCCTCTTAATAATGTCAAACAACTGAAAACAAAGGACAAAGTTCATCATCAGACTTGCACTGACAAAGTTGTGTCTTCCTATAATTGTACCAGAGCCCCAAATCTAATGCAACTGGTGTTTGAGCTATGGCTGCAACATACATATGGTCTATATAAGGCTATATATAGTCCTCTGAACCTGCCTCTTCAGCACTGGACCTGTGACATGTTGGGTTTGAAATGCCACCTCTACTTATATTCAAGATGATCAATACTCTAAACAGACTGATCTTTCCATCATTCTTTGTTCCCTCTTAGAAAAAAAACTGTCTATCTGCTCCAGTGTCAGCACTATCCTGGTCTACATAAAGGCCACCTCAGATGAAAGTGTACATCCCTCATAATGCATTTCTTTGGGGGACACTTCATAAATGGGAATCACTTCTGAACTCCTGAGAGCAATCAGCTTTATTTTGCTACCCCAGCATGTGAAGGTCTCCAGTGGCTTTCATATTTCAAGTTAGATCTTAAGGGAAAAGGACTGCACCACAGAAATACAGATGCTCCTAATCAATACGAAAATGTCTAATACCAGACAGTATTATAGCAATATGCCTCACAGAAAGGGCAATGCAGAACCCATTTGTTCTGCTGGATATATACAAGTTCATTATCTGTAGTCCAGTCAGATCTGTACGTGTACAGTTATTTGAATAACCTCAGACAGATACGATAGAAAGCAGTGCTTTTGTGCATGCTTGAAGTTCCTTCTATGATCTCTTTCTCTTCCATTTGCTCTTTTTCTCTCCTTCCTTTCTGTTGCTATCTAAATTGCTATTATTAGTTATTAAATGATAAATTAATTACCTCTGAAATAAGCATGAATTATTGTACCCAGCCTAGCATAGCTAGGGCTGGAATTTGATAACAATCAACAGAAGCTGTGCAGCTCCCAAGGTATTTCATAATAATAATAATAAAAATCAATAGGAGGGAAATAGGGACAGCTCCAGAAAGTGTTAATGAAAATTTGCTGAATTACAGTGGCTCACCTGTGAAGAGCTACATGAAAGCCTTCTGAATACCAAATATATTCATTATAGGCTGTATGGCTTGGCTGAACCTCCAAAGAATTTGCTGGGCTTGTATTCTTGCAATAACAAAGGAGAGAGATTGAAGAGCACAGGATAAGAAGGTGGATGGCAGAAGGTTCACAGGTTTATTTAGAAAACACGATTATCAAGGCATATAATGACAATAACACCTAAAGCCTGTGATAGATCCAAACTCAAAATCTGATTTTTTTTTTTTTGTGGTGTTTTTTTTGTTTGTTTGTTTGTTTTTCTTCTTCTCAGTAGCAGAAACAGCAGTTCTTTATATCAGACCCTGGGGGAGCAAGAAGATACCACTCTTCTTCCTCCAAACATCAGTTCAAAAGATCACTGGAGAGTGTTCTAAGAGAATCAGGAGTTAAGACATTCCCTGAACTGATCCTAAATGGTTACAGCAACACGAGACCACTCTAAAGCCCAAGCCTAGCTTCAGCAACTCTCATACCTGCCACACTGTGCTAACGTTAGACTGTGCTCTCACAAGTATTAGATGAAATACATCAGAAACTCCTTTTGCCTCACGTTGTGATGTGGTAGTTTGGCTTACTTAGGTAAATGCATTTCCACAGCACTTTTCTCACTGGTATCCAAAGACAGAAACACCACATCCAGAAATGCTCATAAAGCAATAGAAATTTCAAATTCCCTTACCAGCAATAAAATCTGTGACTAAGCTAAAAAAATAAAATCAATAAACAACAAACAACCCCTTCTTTTAAAAGCTATCACAAGGTTTTTAAAGTTTACAGATGATTAAGATTAAAAATACACCGAATCTTTACTTAAAGAAAAATGAATCCTCAATCAAATAGAAAACTGTATCAAAACGGTCAGATAATTCATAAAAAACTGCTGATTTTTTACCTGTGGGGTTAGACTCACTAAATGATGAAAGAGCACTTTCATCTTTATCCATCTGTCAGAGGACTCCCCAGAGTCCAACTGTGTAGTCTCCTTCAGGGGACTGGATGCCATGACTGCTGCTACACCCTAACTGTGGGGTGATGGAGTGTTTTGCACAGTGAAGCACTGTCTTGCACTCAAACCCTTCAGGTGAAATTTGTTCCAGTTTGTATAATAAAAACAAATATAACATCAAGGAATAACACCCAAATTTCACCTGGAAGTAGAGGAAGACCCAAATCACCAGGCAAGGGAACCATTTCTGCTATTCATAAATGCACTAAAGATGCCCCAAAACAAAGCAAGCAGGTTTTGCTCCATCTGCATTATTTTGTTGTTTGGATCTTTCTCTTTCTTGTCTACTTCATCTCCCCAAATTCCCCTTAGTTTGGCTTGAATCATATTTTGGCCATATAGCCTAAAAGATGAGTGGAATTGCTTGCACAGCCATAATCAGGGAATGTGTTATAGTGAAAAGGTGGGAAATTCAACAGTTCAATACTGATCACGATGGTGCATCAATGTGGTATAGAAGAAGAGCAAGCACACTTCCAAACGATCTGCAAATCCTCCTTGTCAATTCTTGGATTTGCCATCCATATGCTGGCCAATCTAACTCTGCTCAGAGTAAGGAAGATGAAAAGATTACATCTGGACAAAAGATCAGAGCAGTGATTAAGCCTTCTGCTTTTGATTAATAGCAGGGTAAGACATATTTACCAGCTGGGGTGGAGAGAGATTAGGCTCTGCTCAAGAAAGGTAAGAAATGATGAAGAAACACAGGAGATTAATAATATCTGAGTCAGCAGAAAATGAATGATGACTTTGCAAAAGCCTGTCTCAACGTATAAGATGTGTCTCAGGAACAAATGGCTACAATTGCTGTAATATGCAAAAGATTTTCTAGCACAACCTGGAGGGCAGAGGAAAACAAAAAGCAAAGGAACATGCCACCAGTTCAAAACATGATGAAGAAGGGGAGATTATCTATAGTGGGGGTTGCTCTTGCTTTCTGTGTCTTGGACCTCCTTTATGTG
The DNA here is from genome assembly GCF_000691845.1 of Merops nubicus. Lineage (NCBI taxonomy): Eukaryota > Metazoa > Chordata > Aves > Coraciiformes > Meropidae > Merops > Merops nubicus. The sequence continues at coordinate 4,635 of NW_008600778.1, forward strand.
AACAAACAGTCACTTCCATCCTCTTTGTGGTCATGACAAATGTGAAGCTACCTGGACAGTGTTGACTTAAAACCTAATTGCTTTTGCATCCAATGAGGCATGAAACCTATTATCAAAGAGCATGATGTCCGAAGTACAAGCTGGCATTTAATTTTCCCAGCAGAGAGCTTCTGAATGCCAGCATTGACTGCAAGGCATGGCAGGAGGCTGGAAACACAAAAATTAGTGATTCTTCCTGGGGCATGGCAATAGTGTGTTTCTGAGACCATGTTTGAGAGAGAGCAGAATAAAATGCCTATAGGAGTACTTGCCACATTGCTTTCTTTTTTGAAAGTGGCTGCAAAGCCCAGAAAATTCTCCACATATTTGGTCTTTGACCTTGTCAGAATTGTCTGTAAGACCAACCCTAATCAATGCTGGTGGAAAGAGGGCTATTTGGTGCAGGAAAACACTTAAATATCACTTGTGAAAACAGAAGCCACAAATAACAAAGTCCCTAATAGGTATTCTGAAACACGAGGGTGCCAATGCCTGAATAAGTGTGAGAGTGAAGAGGAAGTGTCCCAGGAGCACAAGTTGCTAATTAAGAGACCAACTAATCTCTGGAGCAATTTAACTCCTCTTCCTCACCATCAGATATTGTAGCTCTAATGTCTTTTATGTGTGTACTCCATCTATGTGTTTTCTCCATTTTTTTTGCATGTTCATGAGACAGCTGCTGTATAGAGACGTTGAGGACGAGTGACACAGAGCTGTCAGGCCAACTTCATGATGCTCAAGGTTTTCCTGGGTTTAGAGGAAATGCTCTACTGTCCTGCTAACAGTATATGCCCACAGATAGAAGTTCTGCCCCCCTTACTTAATGTAAAATGCAGCTACTTTGCTCTTCTGCTTCTGCTGCAAACTTATCCCAAGTTACCACACTCATGCGTGTAAATGAGTGTTTGCAGTTCACACTTTAGAGCAAAGACAGACTGCAGACCAGGGACAGGAAGAAATTCTTGTCTGTTTACCAAACTGCATTTAGTTAGGCCTGCCAAAGGTTTCTTCTACCTTTCTTTGACTGGTTGGAGACAGTACACTGAACACAATGGACCTGATCTGGTGTGAGAAATCCCCCATTCAAGCAGGATGGCTCCATTAGACCAGTCACTTTCCTGACAGCTATTACCTTGCTCCAATTTGCTAACCACTGATTCTGACAGAGCTATATAAAGTGAAGAGCAAACAGTTTATTCCGGGGAAGCAGACAGAGTCCAGCCTGCTCCTTCATTCCTTTCACAGCAGTGGTGAAAGAATAAGGCTGCAAAATACCCAGAGCACAGAGAGCCTGAGGAGGAAAATTAAAAGACACATAGAGTTATAAACCTTGACAGGTGCAAACGTTTGTTGTCAGAGGGAGATGCTGAGATGCCAAGTCAATGCCACGCGCACCAGACACCAGGGCAAAGAGAGACAAATACAGGACATGAACTGCAGGGACTTCACAACAGAAAGACCTCTGGCTGCACAGCTTTTGATCCATGTACCTTTGCAACGAGACATTTCATCTGGGAGTCAGCTATATCCAGTGCTGGATTAACTTCTTGTTCCATGGCTTGACCTGTCACCCGGAGTACTACAGAGATGGGCACTCAAACACGTATTTAGGAAAAAGATTAACCTGAGATGGATGCATTTAACATATGCACTGTAGAATGCATCCACTGCTCTCAGCTTACTTACAGCTTGCAACAAAAGCCTGAAAAATTAAATAAAGCTTGTGTTTTCATCCAGGTTGAACAATGCTAATTCTTTTTATATATATATATATTGATGAACACTGTTCTGATAAAAATTACCCATATTTGTACCTTTTTTCTAGACATGCCAGCAGGATAGTCTTTGGGACTGACTTTCCTTCACCAGAAAACATTAGCTACAGTCAGAACCAGTGCCTCCCACTTCAATATAATTGAATTCATATAATTTCCTGGGATCAGAACAGTGCAGACTTCTAGAACAAGGATAGCCTGCAAGCTGTTTAAAGCCACCACTGTTCACTATGTAAAGCATATAAGAAAATAAATTGTACAATGTGATCACCCAGACTTTTCCTACATTGCACCTGAGGGCTCCCCCATGTCTGACTCTGCTTTGGCAAAGGCACAGAAAAAAATGGAATATTTTTGTTCACATCTATTCAAACATTCAAAAACAGAGTACAGAAAACATTCAAGGATGTTGTGCATTTTTGCAGTTACCAGAGAAGACAACAGAGCTGGTTTTAAACTACAAATATGTCATTTTCCTTAAACTCATAAAAAAAGGATCTAGCCTAAGAAGCCATGAGGTATAACACCCATTGATGTAGTGGATGACCTCCAGTGACCTCCTTGTGCTACCTAAAAGAGCCAGATTAGACTTAAATCTTTACAGAGTAAGTTTAGGTTGAGTGGTACCCCCCCCAGCTTTCCTCCAAAGAAATGTTTTGATAGGGAATAATATATATTTTTTCCAAAGTCTGTGAGCTGAGAAAGAAATGTAGAAATAACTGTCCTCCTGCCTGTATCAGCGTGCTGCCTGTATTCTGCATTCTTCCATTGCTTTCAGCAGGGCTTTCATTCCCACTAGAATCAAATCATGCAATTCTCTTGGCTAGACTCACAGAAACCTAGAAGCGAAGTATTAATTTTCCAAATCAGAATCAATATACTGCACAATGGTTTTCCATGAATTATTTATTTTTAAAAATAATATGCTAGCAAACCCTTTGGTCCCTGCCTCTCCCTTCCTCCATCCTTCTGCAACAAGCTCCTGAAATATGACATATCTAGGTGAGATTAAACAATTCAGCTGTTTTACCTGATCTGCAAATGGTAACACATTGTGCCTAAGCTACTAAACTTCCACAAACTGCAATTATACCCCGTGGCTTGAAAATTAACAATTAATTGTCATGTTGTCTTTTAGCAGTGACATTAGATCCCTGGGTGTCATGGAGGTACTCACTAACGCTGGGCAAATTTTGAAGGGATTGAAAGCTGTGCTTTCAGCCACCATGGACACATTTGGAACAATATGGGAGTTCTACAAAACAAGGAAGTTTGCTTTTTTTTTGGTAAACTTCTTTAAAAATATTTGTGATTAGAGAGATGCTTCTTATTATTTTGCTGCTGATTAACTACCAGACAATATTGGGAAAATAGAATGAATTCCTACTAATATAAAAACAGATAAAGGAAAAAGGAACAGAAGACTACAAAGATCAGGGAAAACACTCACTGAGTTATGTGATGAGATGGCTTTTTTCCAATGTCTGAGGTTAGTCAGGGTTAGATGTTCTTCCCGCAGGAGGAGTTGTTTTCATGCAAAGACCCTTCTAGCTCCAGTTCAACAGTGAGAGTTTGATTTCTGTCTTAAAGCCATCCACCTAGTCAGGCTCCAGTAGTTCTCTCTCACAATGCACCAGTGATTTGTGGCATGGCTGTCCACAACATGGATGGTGTTTAACATACGCCTTAATTGCTTCATTTATATGTTTGCATGTACAAGTGAGCACAGCTAATCCAAAGGAATGTCTCTACATTTTAACCCTCTTTTTTCATTGTCCCTCATAAACGTTAAAAACAGCGAACAACCTTGTGAGGATGGTTTTGGGCAGGAGGAACAGGTGGTGGTAATGTCAGTTAAGTATTCCTGCAGGGGGAAGACTGAAAGCTTGCTATAAATTGTGGGAGTATTTCTGCAACTGAAAAACTTGCTTTCCATTGAGGAAGCTGAGAGAGCTCTTTGATGACAAGGCCATTGGGGAGCTTCAAATCATATCACATCACTAAGTTTTCTTTCTGCATTTGTCTTGGAAAAACATTATTGCAAGCATATGTGCTTGCACATAGCACTAATAAGTGATGGTGGCCTAGAAAGAATATATATTTCTGCTTCATCACAAATTCAAGGTGAAGAGTCCCATATTCTCACCCTTATCCAGGTCAAATTCCCCGTGGATTCATAACGTAGCAAGCTCCCTTAAATATGACCCTTTGAATGTAGTAAGTAAATCAATTTTGCAATTTGGAAAAAACACATCCTAATAATCAGTGAGACCATGACTTCTTCCTATACATCAAAAAAGTCACAAACCTACAATCCAAATATCTGCAGGACTCAATTCGGCAAAGAAAAGAGGAATTTCTGGGAGTATCTTTGCAGAATCAGGCCTACAGTTTCTGAATCACACTATCACAGTCATTGTCTAATCTGCAATATTTGTTCCATACTCTGCAGCTCTTGGAGAATGTCCTCCTTGTAAGATATCCTCTCCATGGAGGATATGAAGTGGACAGAACACTACCTCACACACCACTGAGCAGAAAAACGCTTCCTGCTGATGCATTTTTCTGGGGCAATACCATCCTTATGCTCCAGTAATCAATGTTGATAGGCAGATGAAAATTCACTGGAAAATAGAAACCAGGTTCTTTTCTTTCACTTTTTTTTTATCCACACGGATGGCTAGAGGACATTGTACTACTGGTTTAGTGGTTTCTTTGGGCCTCAATTTTATCTTCGTTTCCAAATACTTTTAATATACTCCAGTTCACAAGAAGCAAATCTCAGCCTTAAGGAGAGTCTATTTCTGTATATTTGAACCCAAAACACGTCCTTGACAACTTGATTTCCACAGGAGAACCCTCTCAATACTACTGCCACTGACCTTTGTGTCTGGTCTGTTATCTCTTCCTCCAGATCTAGCAGGAGTGCTGCCTGAGCCATCATCTCCTTGCTGCAGGGCAGGGATTTGAGGTGCAGAATGAGTAAGCCAAGGCAGAACTTGCTTCCCATCTCCTCCAGCTCTTGAGTTCCCAGCTGCAGTCCCTGAAGGAGAGAGGCAGAAAGCTTCAGCATTGAGTGTGCGTTTCACAGGTGCATGGAAAGGGTCAGGTTTGTCTTGCAGAAGGACAACTCTCAGCATTCCTTCTTTCATTCCGAGTTAGGGGATCACTCATCTTTGCTACATATGAAAATTCATTCTACAGAATCATTTGTAAATTAAGTGACAGCACTTGGTCTACAAAACCTATTCTAAAATAGCCTCTATTTTACAAATTGTGAAACAGAGGCAAACAATTCTATGATTCTAATTCAATTTCCTCAACTAAATTTGCAGAAGAAGTCATTGTAAAAATTAGGCTCAGATCCCGGGAGGATCTGACTGTAAATCCACTTTTACAAATCATTAGGACCCATTTTCTCTTTCTGTCTGTAGAGAAGTCATCTCCCTAAGCAAATTGGTCCTATGATTGTAAACACTGGGCAGTGGCAGAGATGAAAAAGGAAGCTGGGGGACAGAGAGAAGAGGAGAAGAGATCATTAGCAAGTTATGAATTGTTTTTTAAGAAAATCAATTGCAAAGTAATTGCAAAATAACAAACACCTCTAAGGAATTTCTCAGTCTATTAAAAGTTGATGTCTCTCTAGCAGAGACAGAGAAACACAAACAAGGCTTAGATTATCAACATCATCTTTCAAGGGAGGCATCCTCTGAGCTGTGGATCCTCACTTGGAAGAACCCTGCTTATGAATAGTCTGTGTTTGCTTTTTAACTAATTAAAAAGATAAAAGATCTAGCAAAGAAGGAGCACACCAATGGTCTGCATAGGAGTAAGTGCATGTAATTGATGGCAGCTTCATGCAAGGCATGAAAAGGCAGGAAACAAAGCTCAGATATACAAAAAAAGAAACCAAGAAACTGCAAAATCCCTCATCTCTGGCATTTAGTGACTGCATCCCATGCACTCCTTAATGCTAACACATGAAGGGTTGGATCAATTGCTGAACAATTTGTGCCTCCACCAGTATCAGCCCTATGCTTTTCTGCAACACCAAACATCTCTGCAGCCAACCTTCTGAGGAGAGCTTCAGCTCCACTTCCAAGACTGTTTCCTTAGCAACTCTCAGGAATCTGTGAGCTCCATGCCAGCATGGTCTGCACTTGACTCTCTACTAGAGGTTTGTTCATGGACATCTTACTGGTAACGAAGCCATACATCTTCTGGTAATCCATGGCAGGAGGCTGAGGTTGAGCTCATCTTGATTTATACTTTTTTCTGTATAATGTTGTTGCATTGATAAAGTGCTTTGGGATCCCTGGGTCTGAGCAGCTGTGTAGAGCGTGAAGGTTATTTCTGGATCAAAAGTAAGCAGGTGGATGAAAGAAAGAAGAGGTATTTTCACAAACTTCTGCAGGTGTCTTGTAAAGCTTTTTTGTGCATTTTTGTTAAAGGGCACAAACTATTTGGACAGGGTGAAACCCACTACTTCATCTCTAGAGAGTCCAGCAAATGTACATATCATCTGACAAACAAATACCCTATCTGATAACAAATACATTTTCCTATAGCAAAGGTGCTCTAATTTTGTTTTCCTTCTGAGACACTGTGAACAAAGCGTGAACCTGTCATTATGATGATGAATGACACAAAATAACACAAAGCTGAAGTGGCTGGACAACTAGATAAGCCCAGAACCTGCACAGAAGAGCATACAGATAATTTGAGAAAACACAGCCTCAGTGCTAAGCAAGGTCCAGGGTTTCTGGAGAGCTGACAAGTATTTTTATCACAGTGGCCAAATCTATGACACCATTACTTCTTTCCTTCCTATTTACTTCCATTGCAAGCTTTGGCAAGCAAGATCCAGCCACAATGGTAACAAATAATATTAACAATTAATAATAGTAAGAAAACACAGGGGGAGGCTTATAGGAACCGAGGGTCATTAACACAAAGCAATGAAAGTACTTAGCAGCTCTGCATACGTTTCTAAATGTTTTATTATTTTACTTTAAAAGATTTAAAATATTTTACTGTGGCAGAGTTGCAATCAGCAGGCAGAAGTGGTGACATTTCTGAGCAAAAATATGTCATTTCCACAGCAAAAGAGTTATTTTCTCAGGGACAAAAAAAATATAAAATACAAAGAACACCTCGTGGCTTTCCCTGGGGTGCACCTCAGGGTCTTGCTTCCAAGATTAAGGCAACATACTAAATATCTATCAATCCAGGAGATGTGAATAGTGACTGTGCTAAAACTCAGCCTGTGGCTTTATGAATCCCTGGAGCTTTATTCAGGATATGAAGAGGCCTTAAGAAACTATGAGCAGAGAAATAATAATAATAAAACTATAATATACCTCAGAAGCTTCAGTCAGTAATTGCTCATGCACTGAAGTTAGCTGCTGTATGATGGACCCATATTGCTTTGATACCAGACAGCTCAGGAGTAACAGCTGGAAACCTCAGCTAGAGGATTACTTCTTAACATACTTTATTCACTTCAATCACAGACAGACTTTTATTTTTTCAACTCGGATAATTCTCTCCCTCTCCTTCCTCCCTCCTCAGCTCTCAGCAGAGGGTGGAGCTGGAGGTGCATAGCATGACTACCATTAAACTGAAGCCGTTGACAGAACTGACATATCAAACTAATGTTATTGATGGCATCTGCCAGCAATGTCAGGAGCTGGTGTAGTGGTTAATAATCGGTCCCACTTGCATTGCTGAAAGGGAAGCCTGGTCCCCAGGCATCTTCCTTCTAGCTAAGCAGCACACACAGCTGTAAAAATGTTAAAGTTCTGCTTAGAACTCGGAGTTTTGAAAATAATTGACTAGAAATGCAAGGAAGAAGAACAGAAATGGTGCACCTTGGCTTGGTTAAGAAGCTTGGTAGGAAGCACACTTCCATGGCAGCAAGGCTGGCTTGCTTTTACATGTAGTGACAGTACATGGTCCATTTGCCAGAGCTGTACAGGAGGAAACCTGACAGCACCTCCCCTGCAGTGTCCTGTCAGTCTGGATTCTCAGTGACCCTATCTTTTTCTCTATCACAATGGTTTACAGCTCCATTCTCCTTTGGACACGTCTAGATGAGCAGTGGAGCATGGTGCAAAGTCTTCCTAACCAGCAGAACTTAAGCAAATTCTAAAGCAGGAAACCATACCTCTGCCCCAGAAAGCTGCAGATGAGCTCATCAGCCCCAAGCAGTCCAGCCTCAGGAACATGCTAACAAAACTGTCCTCCTTTGGTGATGACCTCACACCTCCACACAGCTTCTATTCTCTGTTACATGGAAGGACCAGTCTGGACCAGCAGCAGCTTGATGCATCATGCTCCACAGCACAACACAAAAGGGTCCTGTAGGCCCTGTCCTACTGCCTTTCACAGGCATCACAGTGAGGGGTAACAGGTTAATTGTTTCCTGGCTGTTGTAGAGAATAATGTAGCTAAACAACTTTTTGCAATCCCTTTCCACATTTCCATACTGCAACAGACAGCATGGGAGGAGGTGACACCTAACAACAGTCCAAGGTTTGGATATATATTTTTTTTTTTTGTGGGAAATAAAACAAATTTCAGAAGTAGGAAACATGGCCAATCAGATGAAGGAAATGGACACTTAGTCTAACAACTCCTGGTCTAGTTAACAACAGACACCATGGGAGGAGGTGACACCCAACAACAGTCCAAGGTGTGGATATATATATATATTTTTTTGTGGGAAATAAAACAAATTCCAGAGGTAGGAAACATGGCCAATCAGATGAAGGAAATGGACACTTAGTCTAACAACTCCTGGTCTAGTTAAACCAATTCATTTCTTGCCTTTTCTGCCAAAACTGTTGCTAGCATAACTGCTGGGACAGGAGGATGGTCATCTGCATCTCTTAATCGGCACTGTCACTGTAATAGGAAATTGAGAAGGGAAAAAAGCTCTTTCTTAACTTATCATTTGTCCAGGACTTCATCAATACAAGTTGTCCTAAGCAAACTTGATCAGATCATATTGGAAAATCAGTTTATTCATACTAAGCAGTGATGCATCAAATAAATAGCCACAACTAAACGTTTCCAATATCTCTCAACTTGCCCTCAAAATACTTCACAGGCTAAATGACAATGCAATGGAAAAACTTTGTTATTCATTGTTTTAAACAATCCTACAGCCAAAGGCAAAGATAGTTTCATAACACAGATATTGTTGAAGAAGGTGGAAGGACTCCAGAAGTTAAATTAGAATTTTTTCCACGAGGGTAAATAGAGCCACAGGAAAATTAGAGTTGGAAGTTGCTAATAAACACAGGTAGACAGATTGCAGAGGGATCACTTGTTTCTTAAAAGGGATCTTTGGCACAAAGCATGACCACTCCAACAGCCTCTCCCCTTTTTGGCCACTGCTCAAGCCTTGGGGCAACAGCTTTTCCCTGCAAACTCACTTCCAGTCAATACAGTAGTACATACACACTTACAGAATATTCCCTGCATTGCAATAGCTTTACACATGCACAGTGGTTATGCCCTAAGGCTGGGCATAAATAAATTGACAGTCTGGTTTCTCACTAATTCCATCAGTGAGCTCTCCCTCAGAATACTAATAGAAATCATTTGGAGGCTCTAGAGGAAAAACCAGGGAGCCGAAAGAAACATTTGGTGCCTGGTGTCTGCAGTCTTAATTTTAGCTTGGTCCAGCCTGAAGGTTACTGTCCTTTCAACCTTTCTGAATGAAAGTATGCAGACACATGCTGGGAAACTGGCTATTTAGACAACTAGGACAGTAGGGAATAAGCCAGGTTTTCTCATGCCCCAGAGTTCCCTTAAGCAGCAGGCATGGCATGCAAAAGAGATGAAGTAGAAGAGATGGGAATTTGGGCCAAAAGATTTCAAGGGGATTAAGCAAGCAGAAAAGGCTGAAGATGCAAGAAAAAATAGGCTAGCAGGAATTTCTAGAAAGAAAGATGAGAAGGGCTGGAGTCTGAGACAGAAGCTAAAAGGATGGGAGAGATAAAAGGATGAGAAAGAAGGAGGGGTTGTTGAGGTCAGTGAATGCTGATATAGAGGAATGTTAACAAGAAGAAAGCTAATGGAAACTTCTAGCCCCTTCTTGCCCCTGCAGACGTGTGCCTTGCTCAGAACGTCTGTCCCTGTTACAGCTGGTACTTTGGCCACATGGTGAGGAAACAAGGCCTAGCTTGCTTTGAATCCCCTCACAAAACTTTTGCTGAACTCAGCTGTGTTTTGGCTGATCAAAATTTCTTGGGTACAGAAGCAAAGAGGTGGTTGTTGTTCTAATCCTTCAAATAGACCCTTTCCCTGGTCTGTGTGTAAGATGTGCATGCTACAGGCAACACTGTTCAAGGAACGAAGTGAACAGAAAGATAAAATACTTTCTTCTGATCTGCTAGAGAAAGAGTTCTGAACAACCTGCTCATAAGAGAACTGGGATTTAGCAAACAAAAAGTGTGGCCAAGTTCTTCAGCAAAACAATCAATTCTCCAGGTCTGCTGTTTGCATTCCTCCTGCTGTGCTGACCAGCTATTTGTCTAACATTCCCATCTCCACAGCTTTCCCTCATAGCATTTCCACAGCTGGCTCCCTGTCCTTTCCTTCCACCCTTCTCCTCCTCCTCGACTTCTTTTCCTCTGCTCCTCCTTTGGTGTCCTTTCTCCCTTCCTTAATCAGCTTCCATGAACTACTCCATCCTCAGTATATCACAAGCTCATCATGTGTGAGAAGAGCCAAAGAAGTTGTATTAGTGTTGCATTTGCCAACCCCAGCCAGCTACTGTGCTTGGCCACTCTATCCCACATGCTGCTACCTCATATTTTATGTCAACACATTGCAAACTATCCAAGATGAGGACAGGGGTAGCTTTAACTTCCCACCTCCCCAAAGACTGCACAGATACAGAGAGGTGTTAGTTGGGCAGAGGATGCATGCTGCTGCCTCATATTTTATGTCAACAAATTACAAACTATCCAAGATGAGGACAGCTTTAACTTCCCACCTCCCCAAAGACTGCACAGATACAGAGAGGTGTTAGTTGGGCAGAGGATGCTTCCATGTCCATGGGATGCTGTTATACCTGTTCTGCCTTGCTGTACAAGACTGAAGGTGACAGAGGGTACCAGAAGTCCAGCCTTGCCTTACTGCTTCTTGAATAGCACAGGGACAGACTATACTTTTGTTTTATATGCAGACCACAAATGTGAAGGGTAGTCTTGTCAGGAACAAAAAAACGACCAAAAGGAGAAAAAGAAATGAGGGTATTTCCCCCCTACACAGAGAACCCATCTAGGAAGATGCTATTATTTGCAGAGTTCTTGCTTTCCAGTAAAGCTGAGTAATACATTGGTTTTCTGTCTCATTCATTACCATGTGACATGCTAGGGACCTATTTTTAGGCTCTGGATGGACCTGAACCAGCACCTACAGATTATCCCTCTCTTTGCAGACACTGAGCGATCCTTTGCCTCATCCCTCTGCATCTTTTCAAACAGAACTGAAGAGGCTGAGTGACTGATATGCCAGAACTGAGCACTTTAGAGGAATGTGCCTTGTTTCACAGTGATGGGGTCAGGAGTGTCTCAAGTTCTAATCTAAGGAATGTGGACAGTTCTGGGGAAGAGAAGCCTGCCTGAACCATCAGATGAAGAAGAGTGTCTTGGAAGTGACAGTCCAGAGGGAAAGTTTTTCACAGTGGAGCTAACAAAAGCCATGGGCAATGTTATTTTTTTTAAATTAAAAAAAAAATCCTAAACCAAATCACCCCTCCCATACACAGACAGACTAAATCCTAAAGGAAAACAAATGCTGCTGTAGGATACTGAAGTGTCCCAATGAGCAGATGGGGAACAGAACTAGGGAACTGTTCAGTTATGTAGGGATTCTGGGGCAGTGTGAGGAAAGAAAGCAATGACTTTACATTGGTGACAATCAAGTGCTTTATTAGAGAAAGCACCTTTCTTCCCCATGCTCACAGTATTGGCAACAGGTTAAGTGATATCTTCCCATCTGACAGTGCCTTGAAAATTCATCAGTAGTCTATCCATCACTTTCTCTCACATACATACTTATTCCTGCTATCTGAACACTGTAGAACAAGTCACAGACAGGTTATAGCCTGAGGTATCTGAAGATTAAGTGTGAGGTGGGGCTCTAAGTATGTCTCAGAATCTGTGTCAAATGAATTAGCTCTTAAAAGCAGGCTGGGAAAGTAAGGAGCTGAAATTTTGCAAGTCCTAAATTGGCAGCCTAATCCCTGGATCATTTTTCCTACTTCTCTACTTCCACTTAAAAGTTTGCCTGTATGAATAACTTCAGCGTACAGAAAAGTGATCAGACTCCTGGCCCACCCAAGCCTTAAGCCATGAATTTGCCTGGTTTGGCCATATTTCATCATAGGTCTAAAATAATATTCTGATCCAGGCTGGTGATTACCACATGCCTTGGAACAAAAGGATTTATGATGCTTGTAATTTTATTCTGGCTAATATAGACGCAGAGGTTGTTGATAAAGCATCTAACTCATTTTAAAGAGCCTTACTAAGGTATTTGTCTTCAAAATCCCATCCACCATGGGGATCCCAAATTTAATTATACGTTACACAAAGGATCAATTGTTGCATCTTAATCTCATGAAATGGCCACATATCCTTGTATCGTATTACACAACACCTTGCTATTTTTCTGTGTTGGTTTTAAAGCATTTAAAGTAACTTAATTACTTTATTAATAAATTAGAGTATTCAAAGTAAATACTGGAAACTTCCAAAGTAGCTTCTATCTTAAAATTCATAAGAGCCATAAACATCAGGGGAGGAAACCTTACAGCCTTTCCCTCTCACCCCAATACAATGCATGCTGCTCATCACATCACAGAGGTGATGGAAATCTGCATGGACCAAAATGACACAGCAAGGCTGGTGTGCTTTTATTCCCCATTCAAAATGAGACCCCAGGATCTCACTTTTACACCAACACAGGAACTGAGGAACTAAGGTAGATTTAATGAGAAGTCAACACAGCACAACCCAGACATCGCCCTGGTTGCTCCCACCTGATAACACCCTGCCCCACGTTATCTCTAGCACTCTACTACTGCATTATGGAGACTAGCAGAGCAGTGAAATTGTGTCTCAGCCTGGCACCAATGTTATGTGGGGAGAACCCAGAGTGAGAAACATCCACACCACTGCAAATCCCCTCCCCAGCACAGTGCTCAGTCTTACTTCTGCACATTGCTGTGCTCTCTGCACTCTAACACTTGATTCCTTCTCTTTATAACTCAGTAGCTCTAGTATCCCTAATGCTTTCCCTGTGTTGAAGCTGCCTTCCAGGCCACTAAACACTTCCACATCCCTCTACCCCCTCTTTATCACTATTTTCTCTCTTACACAAGAAATGACCCATAACACACAGAGTACTGCTCCACAGGAGGTTGTGCCATTTACATCTCAAGGGATATTGTAACATCTTCCAGGTCTACCTCTTTCATCACTGTCCTGGTTCCATGTAAAAAGGGGTTCAGGGCAGGACCCACATGGAACAGAACTATGTACTTGTCTCTCCCCCCCTGAGAGAGAGAGAGACACTTTGGGAAAAAAAATGAAGTATATTGTTCAACAAGGAACAGAAAATGAAAAAGGGAGGTAAGGAAAATAATATATACAAAGATTAGGGGAAAAATACAAAAAATAAAATATACAAAACCCTCAGAAATGGTTCCAGGGTCCCACGGAGTGAAAGGACAACCTCCCTCTCCGAGCTCCAAGGCAGGAGTGAAATAAGAACCCACTCCCTGCCTCTTATCAGAGTGTGTGTGGGAAGGGGAGGGAATACAATGGTTTCACCCCCACCCGGGGTCCTCCCAGTTGCTGGAAGGTCACGCCCCCATTCCAAGCCTCAGACCACAACAGTCACACACGCAGGCATCTTATTCACTGTTCTCTTTATTGCTGCTGCTGCACATGGCACAGACATCTTTATCAAGCTGTCTTTATAATAGCTACTTATGTTTTCTTGAATGGTTAGAGCTAATTCAGAGCCCAACCATGTGTCTGAATGCTTTAAACTATTCCTTCAGACATGCTTTACCCTGCAACTTCCTATGTTTCATCTTCTATTCTAGTACCCACGATCTTCCACCCCTTCCTACTGTGTAATTTCTATCAGCTGCAAACAGTAAATCTTATTATCTTATTGTTTGACTTTCCTTCCAGTCATTAAAATTATAAATATTGACCAGCACCAATTCACAGAGTGCTAGCTGGAGTCAAGTTACTATCAACTTCTTTCCATCCCAAGGATGCCTTAATGTATTCTACCTATTTTTTTCCAGCCCTTTAACTATATTTTCACTACACAAACAGTCCTTTTTTGTTTTACTCCAAAACTCCCTAAATTTCTTGATACCTTTGTTTGAAGGAAGCTCTCTTTTGTTCAGCTCTGACTTATCTAGGATGTCGAGCAATCCAATCTGCATGAAAATTAGTCTTGGCTCACCCTTGAAAGCCACGGATGAAAGTTTATCAACCATTTCTACTTCATCCTCCAATCCCTATAAATCCTCCCCAAAAAATCCACCATATTATCAAGGCACTACTAACACTCTTAGACATCATGTTTCCTCATCCATCCCTGTCCCCCAGTGCCTGTGGTTCTCTCATCCCATAGAGTAAGTTTCTAAACACGAGGAATCATAATTAGTACTCTGTTAAACACGTTTTAGGCAATTTGTTCTGTAGTCAGCTGGCCATTTTAATGATTTCTTTTTAGTAGTTCAAGTCCTTTGTTCCTCCGTCTCCTTAGAACTCCTACAGGAACAGAACCTGGGCTTCATCTGATTCTGTGAGTTATAACCTTAGCCAAATCTAAAATGACACAGCAGATAGCAGGTAAGCATTGTCTTCATGTATAAATCAGCCAGCATAGTCCCACAGCATCCTGCTTTGCTCCCATCCTGGCTGCCTACTAGCTCTGCCAATTGTAGCTCCAGGGCAGCACAAATAGCTCCAGAATGAATCCAAATCTCAGCCTACACAATCTCCTGTTATTCCCATCCTGAGGGTCCCATATTTTCTTCCAGAGTTTTTTGATCATGCCTTGAAGCATACTTATTTTTTTTTCCCCCAGATCTAACCCTGCTCTCCACAAATTCACTCATTTCCTCTGAGATCTTCTGCCAATGGCCTCAGAGCAGAGCTTCCACCTGGTGGTGGTTTTCCTGCCCAGATCACATCATATGTCAGCTTCCATGGTTGAAAAATTATGTGAATATGTTCAGAAGAAATTATTTTGTGCCTTTGTGTGTGTTGCTCTCCTTAAAAACTTGGCTTAAATAGGTCTTCACACAAAGACCCACAGGTAAGAGGTAAGGACACGGGGCCATCTACAGCTCTACACCTTCCTCTCCCACTTCAATTTTCACTACTCTAATCTTTCATGCACTGTCTTGTCCATCCCCTAATGCTGATGCAAATCAAAAACTACCTGACTTTGTTTCCTAAATTATAAATCACTTCCCCCAGGCTAATTTCTTTTTTTTTTTTCATATCACAAATTCTCTTTGGTCATCTTCAGCAAACCCCATCAAAGCTGGCCTCCCCACCTACCACTCTACAGCCTCAGGATCAGTGACAAGAAGCAACTATGATTTTACAATTTATTGTAGTAGCGCTTCTGAAACAACAACAGAACCATTGATTTTTCCAAGCCAAAGGCATGTGGGAAAGCACAAAAAGCATCTATGCCCAGCTCAGATCAGAGAGGAATGAGACATTCCATAGGATAGGGCTTCCCCCAGCCTGGTAACTCTCCTTTTGAAGCTAAGGATGGGAGTACAAGCAAGGAGCTTGTTGGCTGTTTTCTTACAGGTGTCAGCATAATCATTCTGACACAAGACCCTTCCTGCTGCCTGTCAAATTTAACAGAAAAATGAACAATAAGAGTGAAAATGTAAGCATTTCTTTTTTTTTCTTTCTTTTGAATATTCTGTACTAGCCACTTAGACAATGGCTGATAACACTGAGGGTAATTGAGGCAAAAGTACTGCAGGACTGTCTTTAATGCCTGCCCTGATTTATATAGGTTCCTGTAAAAAACAAGTCATACAATAATGTCATGTCAGGAGTTAAACACAAGAGAAAGCTGAGTCAAAGGGAGTGTTTACCAGATAGCCCAAGGGCAAGACACTGTTCATTTCATTAAAAGGCTGGGTTGGAAGGGCATCCTCTGATGAGCCCTGTGTATGTGGACTCCACAATCACAAGTCAAACTTCAGGAAAGTTATTTCAGGTACAACAATTGCCATCAGTTGCAAACCAGAGTTTACACATCTGCAGAATCCAAAGGTCCATTTCATTGCCAGCAGACACATCCAGTGGTAGAAAGTAAACTGACAGCCACTAAGATAACTGATGAATATTTTTACCCCAATTCTAGCTAGACAAATTATTATTAGAAGGAAAACAAAAATGAAGATCAATAACCAAAGCTTCCACTTTCTTACAGCCAAGATGAACTTGTAGTGCCTGTCTATGAGGAACCAGCCAACAGTGTGCAAATGATTTTAGACATCTGGATTTATTTACCAAGGAGAATTATCATTTAGATGGATGCAAACTTTTGCAAACCACCTATACATCTTTCCCCCTGTAGAATCCCACTAGCACAGGTTCAGTTTAACATCTCTACCTACTCTACTTTTGGAGAGAAAGAGAAAAAGAAATCAGGTCTTTGAAGGCTGTAAGGAACAGACTGAAGAAAGGGAGACAAGATCAGAGAGACAGAGCTAGGGTGAGTGGGAGGAAGATGTCTCTAACAAGTGGGATAACTGATGTGACTCACACAAAAGCAGTTTACATTTCCCCTTGTTCTGCCGTGGATATTTCCATGTTGGCTTTTTCAGAGATGCAGACCAGCAGGAAGCTAATGTATTGCAGCTAGTAACTGCTTCAGCTCCTAGAGCACCAGGTGAGAAGTATGCAGAGGTCTTGTAAAAATAAACTACAGCACTCTGAGTCTTTGAAAACGTACTGACCATTCGCAGCAAAGAAGGCAAACCCTTATCAGCAGAGAAGATGCTGACTTCAGATTACAGGCTTTCAGGATTTCTCATCTTGCATCTGTGCCACCTGAGAAAATTTGCATAAGAACAAGCTGCCTTTTTCTTAGGAGTTATTTACAACCTGCTTTTATGATTTCTACTGAAAACGATAATCCTCTGTTTGTGACACTGCAATCATTTCTACTACAATCAAGTGTTCTGTCCAAAAGGAGGATTACAGCTTCAGTTTGGGGAAGTATACAGACTTTGAGAGGAACAAAGCAGCCAGTTTCCAGGCAAATGACCTTGATAACAGAGAACAAAAGAAGACAAAGATATAAAACCAACTCTACATAGGATCCGATCTGCCACTTCCAAGAGCATCTGATGCTCTTTAAGTTCATACAAACAGGTGCTTCCTACAGACATTTGTATAACGGGGCTGGAAAAAGCTGCAAGTTAGACATTTCTCTCTGCTTCACCACTCCAACGAGCTAGCAATGGTTTAAAACTAAACATCAGAGACACTTGTATAGAAAGCCCACTGCAGTACTCAACTCCATCATTTTAACAGTGTCCTGTGAGAAGGAGCATCAATGAACATGGCACTGAACGTCAAACAACTAGCTTAAACTTCTGTCTCTGGCAACTGCTCTGAAATCCAAAGAACAGTTAAAAAGGAAAAAAAGCCTTTGTTTTTCTGCTTTTTTTTTTAACAAGAACATAATTTAGCACAACTCTCCACAAATTGATTTGCACAGGATTACCCAGAATGCACTACATTATGGTAACGGGCTTCAACCTCTTGTGTTTTAGACCAGCAGTGTTAAAAATCTGTCAAAGGAAAAATAAATGATACAGGAAAATGATGATGTAAGACAGGACAGTAAACATTCTGCACTTGTGTAATCTGCCAAAATTCAGTCTAAAATTGGCCTGGGAAAGAGAACTAGAGTATTGTGTACTCAGAATAGCTTTAGGGAATGTTCCCAACTCAAGCAGAAAACAACACCTGACTGAGACATGGCTGTAATCACAAAGGAATGGAAAGTACAACAAACCAGAACTAAGAGCTGAGCAGGAGACAAGCAGAGATTTTCATTTCTTTCATTCCCCACCGGGTATCAGCCTAGAGGGAATATTCCATTCCCTCTTGCTCATCCAAGGACTGTTCAGTTCACTGAGCTTCACCACACACGTTCCCTCAACTCAACCTTCTGCTCCTCTTCAAGCCCTGCTGCATCTTCAGATGCTGGTAGTGATCCCTAATAGAGCCTGAACAATCTCTGTGTTCAAAAGTGGCCACTCCAACACACTGAGCCACGGGGCTGTGTCAGTCACAGAGTCCAAACGAGTCCCATCTCCATCCTGCAGCCACAGATGTCTTCTCAGCCTTTCAGCAGGCTTCACCAAGGGGACAAAGACTCCCTAACATTTTCTAGTACGAGTCCTGCACTTTCCCATAGGAAATAGCCAAAGGAAAATAATATCAAATCTAATTCTCCTCTTCAGTCAATTCCACATGCTGTTAGTAATTCAGGTAATCAGATAACACTCCTCAAATCCCTAATTGAGGGATAAGTCTGGTTTGATATCCAATGAAGAATCATGAACCAGCCATGGGACTTTTCTGCAAAGCCCTCAGACAAGCAAGGGCAAAGGATGCCAAGGGGGAAACAGGCATAAGGGCTGATAGAGGGGAGGGGATGTGGTGAGAAGCAGTACTTTCCATCTAGGTCTTTTCATTAGTTCTCTCAAAGCTAAGTCACAGAAAAATGAACAAAACAGGGGATGAGACCAAATTATATTTGCTGAAGAGGAGTTATAGAGATTAGTGTATTAATTAATCAAGACAACGATGTCAGCAAGGGCCTGACCTTTATTCCTGCCCTAGTAACAGCTTTGTCCCTGGTGACTTTCAGCTTGCATGCTAAAGCCATTTAGATACATCCCTCAATTAATCGCAGGATGCCCTGTGGGAGATAGGAGAGCAGTGCTGCAAGCAGGGATGCTGAATCAGAGGGGGAGTGATCTAGTCAAAGGCACTTCATCAAGGGCATTGGCAGAGCTATGGAGAGAGCTTACAAATCTCTTTACCTCTCACACTTCACTTCTCACTGCTAGGAACAAAATTGTTTGAAGTTATTAATCTGGAATTCTGCCATACTTTTACAAACAACAACAAAAAAAATTATCAGACACTAACAAGAAATAAAGATTAATTTTCAAAAACCAGCTCACCCTAAACCCAAAGAAAATAGTTTGCTTTAAAAAGAACTTGGATTTTTTTTTTTTTGTAATAAAACAACAGCAATACACGAAATGGCCTCAAACAAAATGGCAAATAGCTGCTGAGGGTAGGACAGCAGTCAGATCTTCAGTTACCTCCTGCTTCTCCCTCTTCTCCTTAGACTTAGTCCTTCCCCCAGGCAGATTAGCTGCCCATCCCCATGCTCTGGGAAGCCTCGATTCCTTTGCCTCATGTCTGTCATACAGCAGGTACACTCTCAGCTTCTTGAGTACCAGCCTGAGGAAAAACAGGTCAAGTAAGCATCTGAGCACCACTGTCACTCTAACAACGAATCTCCTACATCTGTAGGTGCAGCTGGATAGCAGAACACAAGGTGGATAAGGACTTGCTACTGTCCCCCTAAAGCAGGTAGAGACAGGATGGAATCTGGCCAGGCTCAGGTAGACAACATAAACCACAGGATTTCAGGCAACAGGAGGACTGAAAACCGTGTGAGTTCAGGAGAGTGGTGATGCTCAAGGATGGCAGCAGAGGGACACAGCACTGGAAGATGTCTTCATCTACCAGAATAGCTGTTATTACAGCAACTGAGAACCTGAATCTGGTTATGCCACCCAAGCGAAAGCAACAAATTTATCTGCCCATCAGTCTTGCCCACAGGCCCCATCGATCTGGGCTCTGACCCATGGACTGACCTCCTGGCTTCACCCTTGGACCTGCCTTGTCACTACAGACCTATCAGGTGATTTCTAGGTTGACCTCTGTCACCATCATTGGACCTGGCCCTAATTCACTGGCTTGTGTTCCTGACTTGACCTTGAACCTGCTTCTACATGACAAACTTCTCTGCTGACCTGGGCTCTTGGTTGTACCTTACTGACCTTCACAGACATGGCCTTCTCACCTTGTTCAGCAGCAGTGGCACAGGGCCTTGGATGGCAAGGAGAGACATCTGGTATTAACTCCATTTTTCCCCACTGCTATCACTGACCTTAATTCTATTCCCAGTACAGGCACTTCAAACTCTCCACCTCAGCCCCCAGTGAGAAATAGTACTGAAGTTTTAGCTTGGGCAACAGAAATTGGTCCTTCAACATGTCTATCACTAACTAGGCTGACCCTGTCTGTCCTTCCAGCTTCAGTTTTACAGTCCTTCACATTCAGCCCTGATGTTGGGCTGGCACATACTCAGCTTTCTCCTACACTCATCAATATAGAGGTTACAACATCCTAAACTACAGCTAGATTAAGACCAACTTCAATGCATTACATTACACTCATTTGTCTGACACCTTCCTGTCCTTAAATAGCAAACACATGCCACCTTTCAACCATCATATTTGAATTTGGGTCAAAAAGCTTCCTAGAACAATTAAATCTTCAAAATTTAGCTGCCAACTTAATTTTTGTTAAAGCCAACAGGGTTACCTCATGTTAGAATACAACCACAAAAATAGATTTCTTTTCCTCTTTCTTAGCTATTGTTGGCAAACAGTTTTAGTGAGAGAAGCTATTTATGGACTTTTATTGGCAAGTCTTATGTTCAGAGACTAAAGGAAGGAACTGTCTGACAGGGGGGAAAAAAAAATGTCAGACATGACTTTCAAGAAATGGCAGTTTCTGCCAAGCTCTTATGCACATTTTTCTAAAAACAAACAAAGAAACAAACTAAAACACGAAAACCCCCAAAATCTTTGTTAACTGCTACGAGTAGGGGTCACATTTGTGAGGATCTGCGAGAGAAAAAGTCACATGTGGAAAGTTCTGTCTCAAACTGACAATCACCTGGGTGGTCACTGCCATAGATGACATCTTATTTCATTTGTGCCCCTTCTTTTGCAGAGGAAAATCCCCTGCTTCTCAGTACAAAACAACTGCTAACCACAATTGAGGTGGAGTTTCTAGCAGATTTTTGTACATTGTATTATCTCCTGCATGGGCTGATGTGCACATATCAGACACACTTACACATCTGTGCCTACACACCCACACACATGCTCACAGATGCACAAGGACACATTACTAAGACATAGGTGCCACAGCACCCATGCATAAACACACAATTAAAATACTACCTTCATCATACCACTGCACATTTGCACACTTGAAGGACAGAGAACATGGTTCAACAAGGCCAAGTGCA